>NW_007727457.1:269068-316002 GCF_000696425.1 Galeopterus variegatus | reverse complement strand
TATTTAGCTATCTTCCAGCTTATCATACCATGTGGCTTTGGCTGAGTGTGGATTAAACTGGTGAAAATGAATTCATTCAGAAAGAAGTAGACTTGGTTACTGTTGGCTTTTATGCTTGGTAGATGCTCAATATTTATTGAAGGGAGGAATGATTTTAATAAAAATGATACCAATATATTTACATATCATTTTCATGCATTCCAGATTAGAATGTGTGAGGGGAAAAAGAAATACCTTATCAAGTATTTCATGCAAATATCACCCGCCTGGGCTGCGGCTTGTCTCTTCTCAGGTTCCTGCACCTACACGGAAGTCTTGAGGCCCCATGGCCCATTGTTCTGCCTCTTTATTTAAATGTTCACCATGTCTCCAGACACAGAGCCAAGGATATAAGTATAGCAAATATTTGTTAAGTGATTTAATAATATATATATATATATATATATATATATATATATATATATATATCACTTGGAGTTTTTTCTCACTTGTAGTATGAAAGGCAATGATAATTCTCATTTTTTATTTAATGGATACTGTCTCTGTGAATGAGGCATTATCTCACTTCCTAAATTATCTCTAGCTTCCCTTCTTACACATGTACATTTTTCAGTAATACAGTCCTTCTGGCTAAGTTCTATATCATGGGGATCCTGCCAAAAAGACTGAAAAGAAAGTTCTGGGTAACAATAATTAAATAAGTTTGTCTGAAGTTTCTTTGCTAATTAGCAATCCTGAGAAAGATATGTTACATCATCAAGAGTTCATTAACAGATGGGAAAGACAGGTTAGGTGTAAAGGAAAGCTTATAAAACCAATCAGCTACGTTTCTTCTTGACTGAAGGCAGAAATGGGTATGTCAAAACTTTTTCTTTCTCTTCAAACACAGTACCAGCCAACTCTGCTTCTCTTACTACTTTAGTAAGTTTTTATTTTTCAGAAAGCCCTCTTCTCTACTATCTATGTGAAATGTATTTTAGCCTTTTAAGTTAATATACTGGCAGATAACAGAAGTCCTTTCATTTGTTACATATTAAAATTTACCAAACAAGAGAACATTATCTCACTTAATCTTTAGTGAGTTCTTAGTACAAGCTATAGTTTCCTTATGCAGTATACTAACAAGGCTGGAAAGTGGACACTGTCACAACAACGTATGCCTCATATTTTGGTGGCTGATACAGATCCAGGTCCCATGGATCTCTATAGTCCCTTTGACTTTTTCAGTGTATCAGAGTCTTTCCAATATACAATCTCTTTGGAGTTTCCTTAGTTGGTCTCCAATGCCATCTATCCCATAACACTCAACTAGTCATTTTGAAGCAGTTCCTCTATCTTTGAATCCCTGGTTCTCAGCTCTAGTAGCCCAGGCATGTACAGAAGATAGTCAGGGATTCTGATGGTAAGCTGATGTACGGACTGAATGTCTGTGTTTCCCTACCCCATCAAATTCATATGTTGAAGCCCTAAGCCACTGTGTGTTGGTATTTGGAGATGGGGCTTTTGGGTGGTAATTAGGGTTAGATGAGGTCATGAGGGTGGGGTCCTGGTGTGATAGAATCAGTGCCCTTATAAGAAGAGATACTAGAGAGCTTGCTTTCTTTCTCTATATAAGCTCACACAAAGAAGAGGACACATGAGCACACAGTGAGATGGTAGCTGCCCACAAGCCAAGAGAAGAGGCCTCAGAATGAAACCTACCTTGTTGGCACCTGGATCTTGGACTTCCCAGATTTCAGAACTGAGAAATTAATTTCTGTTGTTTAAGCCACCTAGTCTATGATATTTTCTTATGACAGGCCAAGCAGACTAAGACAGCTGAGAACAAGAGGGAAGTTAAGTTGTCTCAGTGAGATACCTGTGCAATTTTAGAGGTCTTCAAAGGCACAGGAACATACTAGTAGTACAAGAGAAAAAAAGCACATAACAGAATATTTGGGTTCTTTCTAGTCCCTAGTTCCACTATTTTCTGAACTTGGACCTCTAGCAATTTACTTAATCTCTCTGAAGCTAAATTACCTCATCTATAAGGTAGAAATATATCTATCTCATAGACTCACTATAATTATTTAATACAGCATCCTGGAGAACATATTATAAAACATAAGGCTTCTTATATGTTACCTAATGGGAAATAGTATAATTGAAGTAAAGAAAGCACCTGGATTCAAACACTAGTTCCACCCCTTGTGGCTATGTGATCTTGGGCAAATTTCTTGAAATCACTTGAGCTTCATCTTCTTATCATTAAAAATAGAGATAACTAGAGCTTATAACATAAAATGAGATGATATATTAAAAAATCTCTAGCATAGTGTTTAGTAGTGCTTAGGGTAGAGTAGGAGGCCAATGCAAATTACATCATAAAGATGCCACAAGGACCAAGAGATCAAAAAACACTAACAGGGACTAGCTGGTTAGCTCAGTTGGTTAGAGTGTGGTGTTCTAACACCAAGGTCAAGGGTTCAGAACCCCTTACCAGCCAATCGCAAAAAAACAAAACAAAAAAACCCCACTAACAGGCACATTCTACATGTGCAAAATATAGCTAACAAATTTTTATCTGTATTTGCCTTTTAATGGCAAAGCCACTTGAGAAAGGAAGCAGTGATTTATAATTCTGCAGATTCTACAGTGTCCATTACTGAGCAATGTGTATGCACAGCCCTGATACAGGTATACAACTGGAAATGCTCCCAATATATTTATTTTTCTTTTCTTCTTTGAAAATGATACCAATTTAAAATTCAAGTGCATGCAAATTAATTAAGAAAAATATATTCTTACTAAGTGACAAGATGTATATGTTAGGTTAGTAAGCTATAAGAGAACATGACTCAAATAATATTAGAGAAATTGAACATATGTAAAATGAATAAGGAATGCTAAGTGTCTTTCAATATATAGCAACTTGAGCTGTCTATTAAAAGATTAAAGGAATAAACTATAGGGAATTTAGCTAGAGGAAAAAAGCTTCCTGATAAATGTGTTTGGCAATAAGTGGGGGAAAGATGGTAGAGACTAAGTGGCAGAAAAGAGGTAGGAAGATAAGTCAAAAAGTGGACAACATGAACAGAGGCAGAGAGGAATATGGATAAACTAAGAGAATCAACCAAAGCAGATTTAGAGTTCATATAAGTAAAAGCTTTCTAACAATTATCGCTATCCAAAAAAAGAAGAGTGGCTTCTGTAAGCTTCCCATTACTGAAAGTCAGAGTATAATGACCCTTGGTACAGGATACCTTAGAAGGAATCATTGTACTAGAAGATATTCTTGGTTCCTTACTATACTGAGTTCCTGGAGGATGAGCCCCACAAAGATATCACATAAGGCAGAAAAGGAGACACAGGACCTGGTTTGAGTTCTAGCTCTTCTACTCATTAATTGTGAGCTTGGGTATATCAACCTCTCAGTTTTTCATCTATAAATGGGGAAGGTGGGAACACTGGAAATGTCTGGTTAGCCAAGAACTCTTTCAGGTCCCTAAAAGTTTTCCATTAACTGAAGGTGTACAAATTCTCTATTTTCCTTAGCATATGATCAGAATTTGTAAGGAAGAAAAGAGCTAACTGTCGAGAAAAAAAAAAATGTCACAATTAAGGCCAAAAAAATTAACCTGAGGCATCTAAAAATATCTGCAATGTGCCTAAATCCTACAGGTCAAGTACAGTACTGCCTGTGAGAAGAGCCGACATAGACATCTTCTCTAGTTATCCTATTCAGTCACTTACGCTGGGAAGCATGCTCTTCTGTTTCCTGACAATGCTGACCATTAGTTCAATGTCAAACCTTTGTTTATGCTCTGCACCAAGTCTCAAATTTTGGGTGCTTAAAATCAGAAAATGAATAGAATCAATTTATAAGCTACACAACAGGATCAATCCAATTATTAAGTGGCAGTATGGTGTAGCACACAGGCCATGGAGCCAGACTGCAGAAGACTGAATCATGGTCTCCCATTCATTTAGGCAAGTAATTTCTGTGTGCCTTTGTTTCCTCAGCTGTAAAATAAGAAAATTAATAGTACCTACTTTATTGCTTTGATGTGAGGAGTAAATATGTTAATATGCATACAGTACTTGGAATGATAACAGGTATATAGTATATATTATCTACTGTTATTTATTTTAAAAACAGCTTTATTGAGCTACAATTCATATACCATAAATTTCCCTGTTAAAGTATACAATTCATTGGTTTTTAGTACATTCACACTTGTGCTACGACCATTACTATCTAATTTTAGAACAATCTCATCACCCCCAAAAGAAATATCAATACTGGGCTACTCCTAGGTATGCACATAATAGCCAAAGGTGGAAACAACCCAAACGTCTGTCAGCCGGTGAATGGATAGATAAAATGTTATACCCATACAATGAAATATTATTCGACCATGAAAAGGAATAAATTAGCTGGTACATGCTATGACATGGGTGAACCTTGCAAATGTTATGCTAAATGGAAGAAGCCAGACGCAAAAACCACATATTGTATGATTCCGTTAATGTGAAGTGTGTAGAATAGGCTGCTCACTGGCTGAGCGAGGTGCGGGAGCAACACCGAAGGTTGCGATCCCGTTGCCGGTCCCGGTCCGGTACGGGCGCGACACTGAGGGTTGCGATCTGTTGCCGGTCACGAAAAAAGACAAAAAGGAAAAAAAAAAAGAAATATCAATACCTATCATCAGCTATTCCTGATTCCCCTCTTTTTCCAGCTCCTGGCAACCACCAATCTACTTTCTGTCACCATGGATCTGCCTATTCTACACACTTCACATTAACGGAATCATACAATATGTGGTTTTTGCGTCTGGCTTCTTCCATTTAGCATAACATTTGCAAGGTTCACCCATGTCATAGCATGTACCAGCTAATTTATTCCTTTTCATGGTCGAATAATATTTCATTGTATGGGTATAACATTTTATCTATCCATTCACCGGCTGACAGACGTTTGGGTTGTTTCCACCTTTGGCTATTATGTGCATACCTAGGAGTGCAATTGCTGAGTCATATGGTAACTCTGTTTAACCTTCTGAGGAACTGCCAGACTGTTTTCCAAAGTGGATACACCATTTCACATTCCTACTAGCTGTGTATAGGGTTTTGGTTTTTCCACCGTTCTTGTAAACACTCATTATCTTAATTTTTTTATTATAGTCATTTAGTGGGTGTGAACTGGTTTTCATATGCATTTCCCTGATGACTAATGATGTCAAGTATCTTTTCATGTGTTTATTGACCATTTGTATGTCTTCTTTGGAAAAAAGTCTATTCAGATCCTTTACCCATTTTTAAACAGGGTTGACTTTTTATTCTTGAGCTGTTAAGAGATCTTTATATAATAGAAATATAAGTCTCATCAGATATAAGACTTGCAAATATTTTCTCCCATTCTATTTTTTTTTTTTTTTTACTTTCTTGATAATGTCCTTTGAAGCACAAACATTTTTAACTTTGATGAAGTCCAATTTATCTATTTTTTCTTTTGTTGCTTGTGCTTTTGGTGTTATGCCCAAGAAGCCAGTGTCAAATCCAGAGACATGAAGATTTACCTCTGTTTTCTCCTTAGAGTTTTATGGCTTTAGCTTTTACATTCGGTCTTTGAATTTACTCTTTTACAATTACATAGTTACTTTTACCAAGGCTCCTCATTTCTTCACGTGGATTTAAATTGCCATTTGGGGTCATCTGCTTTCAATCTGAGGAACTTGTTTCAGTTCCTCTTGTAAGGTAGGTCAGCTAGCAACAAATTCTTTCAGGTACTGATTATCTGAAAATGTCTTATCTCCCCTGCATTGTTAAAAAAGACATCTTTGCTGGATATAGGATTCTTGGTTGAGGTTGTTTCTTTGAGCACTTTGAATTACGTTATCCCAGTGCCCTGCCCACGTTTCTGATAAGTCAGCAGTGAATCGTGTTGAGGTTCCCCTGTAAGTGACAAGTCATTTTTCCTCTCATTTCTTTCAAGATTTTCTCTTTGTATTTGGCTTTTAGCACCTTTATTATGATATATCTATTTGGGGATCTCTTTAAGTTCATTGAAATTCCTAAATATGTGCTTCCAATAAATTTAGGAAGTTTTCAGCTATTATCTTTTCCAGTATTTTTTCTTCCTATTTCTCTCTTCTCTTTTTGGTACTCTCATCATGCACATTGGTATGGAAATGCTGTTCCATATTTCTCTCAGGCTCTCTTCATTTTCCTTTTTCTCTCTGT
Source organism: Galeopterus variegatus (assembly GCF_000696425.1). Classification (NCBI taxonomy): domain Eukaryota; kingdom Metazoa; phylum Chordata; class Mammalia; order Dermoptera; family Cynocephalidae; genus Galeopterus; species Galeopterus variegatus. The sequence continues at coordinate 309,780 of NW_007727457.1, read as the reverse complement.
TCTTCACGTTGCATACTCTCTATTGATTTATCTTCAAGTTTGCTTATTCTTTTTTCTGCTACTTCAAATATACTGTTGGATTTTTATTTCAATTATTGAACTTTATTCTTCTTTTCAACTCCAGAATTTCCATTTGGCTCTTTTAAAAATAATTTCTATCTCTATACTGATATTCTCCATTTGATGTGACATTGCCACCATACCTTCCATTACTTCTTTAATCATGGTTTTCTTTAGTTTTCTGAATATTTTTATAATGGCTACTTTGAAGTCTCTGTTAAATCCAGCATCTGTTCACTCACACAGGCAGTTTCTGTTGCCTGCTTTTTTTCCTGTTTATGGGTCATTCTTTCCTGTCTTTGCATGTCTCATAATTTTCCTTGGAAACTAGAAATTTTATATAATATATTGTAGCAACTCTAGGAACTTGTCCCCACCCCTTTACCCCCATTCCAGGACTTGCCATTGTTATTTGCTTGTTTGTTTATTTAGCGACTGGCTGAATTATTTTACTGAAGTCTATTCTCTCCCTCCCTCCCTCCCCATAGTGTGCAGCCCTGATGTTACATGGAGGGGCATACCCTTGGGTATGTCCACAGTTGTCCTGAGATGACAATGGCTTTGGCAGGTCCCTCTTTGATGTTCTCTTTTCCTGACCACACCCAGCTGTTACCTTCCACTGATTGCTGGCTAATTGATCTTTTGTCTTCAACAATGTCCTGGGGTTAAAACTGCTCCACAAACTGATCTAATTTATTAGGGCTCTTTTTTTAAAGGGATAGGTCCTGTGATCAGTATCTGAGATTTGTCTGACCACAGGAGCGCTCCTTCCAGCTGTCTTGCTCCCCCTTCCTCTCTATAAACTAGCCTGCCGTCAGGTAGCTTATATCTCCAATGAATCCATCAATCTCCCTCAACTGCCTTTCACCGTGACCTGTACCCTTAGGCATGAACTTCTCCACACTCTGCTGCAAGTGAAGTCACTTACTTTGAGGAAACATTCAGAGCCCTTCTCCCTCTGCTTCTCCTCCTGGGCAAAATTTCTAAGCTCCAGCTCTGAGGCTGGGGGCAGGGACAGTGGCATGCTTCTCTCTGAGTGATACCCCCACTTTAGGAGCTGAAAGCTTGATTGAGGTAGGTATGCAGCAGCTTCAGGTCTCATCAGCTTGCCTTTCCTGGGGTGAAACCATGTCCTATTGTGGACAGGTGTCCAATTGTGGAGCCAGTGTTCTCAGCAGTATCATACCAAGGCATACCCTCCATCCCATGAGTGGGGTTCTAAATGGAAGGAGAGAGCCCCCACCTCTCATCTGCACTCTGTTGCTGAGACTTTAGCCTCAGCAACAGGTAGCTGGAAGCCTCCAACTGGGAGCTGAGGGAAAAGGAAGCCCTGTGTTTTTCACTGCACCAGTTCGGTGGAAAGTTTCCATCTCACTTAGCTAAGAGTGGAGAGGGAAGGAGCAGGTCTTGGTTCAAATACTACAGACTTTCACTTTTTAGTAGTTTTAGTAGATTTTCTTGAATAAATGTTTCTTCCTTGACTGTATGCCCTTAGGACTATTTCCAGAGACTTTAAATGGCTGTTTTTTAAAATAATTTTCACCAGTTTCACTGGGGAATGGCTTTATAGAGTTCCTCATGCTGTCATGGCTGGAAGTGGAGCACCTTGATTAAATTTTTACATGAGAAAATAATACATCTAAAACTCTAAAGTACAAATCAAAGATACTATTCTTATTATCCCAGACAGAAATCTTAAAAAATGATTCAACAATCATGTATAGACTGCCACATCTATGGCTTACTAAGTCAGAAGGGCTGCTGTCCTTTCTTTTAGACTTAGTCCTTAAATGCCTTGGCAAAATATCTAAAATAAAAAGTGGAGTTTGGAATAAAGTTTAAATTGTTTTATTTGAACGTTCCATGAGGCATTCATCCTGCCCTATGATATAGCTCAGTCCATCTAAGTCAAGTTTTGTGCCATATTTCAGCTGGACAGGAACTTTAAAAGTAAAAGGTTTAGATGTGCTTTTGGTATTGTGTCTGTATGTTTTAAAGAGATCAAGATATTGAAAATTATCTTTAAAGTTGTTGGTTTCTAAGTGAGAACTCTACTTGTACCATGTATCAAAATATTCCCTCAGGTAAAGAAAGACATCAAATAAATTTTGAGTCAAATTTATGGGGCATACAAAGCTTACTCTGTTTTAGTGAAAATTGGTGTCTGACAATTTCAAATGACCAAAATAAGTATAGAGGACTTTCAGAACAAGCATCCATGCCTCAAGCTATTCCTAAGCATGGATTCACAGTCTAAAATTGATGGTTCTATCTTGGCACATTTTCCTTGGGGGAATCTAATACAGAAATTTACCCATTCATTTTCTATAGTCCACAATGGCAATCCTCAGCATGCATCTGTAACTAAAAAAGTGCCAAAGCAAACACCATAGGCAAATAGCCAACTTAGCAACCAAGGCCTAACACAGGGCCTGGCACACAGAAATTGCTGAAAAAGTATTTGTGGTCTACAGAGACCTCTAATATGCCAAGTACATCCAAGTCTGAGAGAAAAAAGTGAAAAGAAAAAACATTTTAAATGGCAGAATGGACTTTTGTATTCATATACATTTTTTTTCACTCCATAAACAGGCTCTGCAAGAAATTCTGCTCCAAACCTAATAACATTTTTTATGCTCCCCCATATAAGATAATCAAAAGGTCAATTTTAGAGAAAATACATGATTTGAAAAAAAGAAAGCATTGCTCTTTGCTTATGCCTCCAATCACACCATTATAAATAAATACATAACATATATTATATATCATTATATAATTATCATATTCTAATATCATTATAATCTATTACAATGTAATAGGAAAGTTTAAATACAGAAAAGAGAAATAAAAATATCAGGTAGGTACCATTTCATGAATTCCTTTATAGTCATTTTTCTTTGTATAGTTTTTGTTTATTTTACATGGTTGTGATCATACTGAATGCACACTTTTGTATCCTGCTTTTTCAGTAAACAACATTATGAGATGTGCTTGAGATTCTGCTGTACAGCTAAGAGAACATACAACACAAAACCAAACAATATGTACAAATCACAGGAATTCTGGCCTCCACTAATCTCCAAGTCCCCTTCATTCATTTAACAGGTGTTTACTGTAGGTACCTATTTTGTGCCACATGAAGTATCAGAGGCTAAAAATACAAAGATAAGTAAACCAGAGTTCTTATCCTCAAAGAGCTCACAATCTCAGCATGGCATTTACCCTACACCTTCACAGAAATGTGGGCCTACCTGCATGAGTTTGAAGGTAGTGAGACATGCTTGAAATCCAGCTATTTTTTTTTTTTTTTGTCTTTTTGTCTTTTTCCGTGTCCGACAACGGATCGCAACCCTCAGTGTTGCCCCCGTACCGGACCGGGGACCGGCAACGGGATCGCAACCCTCGGTGCTACTCCCGCACCTCGCTCAGCCAGTGAGCGGGAACGGGTCTGTATGTGGGATCCGAACCCTCGGGCGGGAGCGCCGCCGCGCTTCCCAAGCGGCGCACTATCCAGTGCGCCACCGGGCCGGCCCGAAATCCAGCTATTTTAAACTTTACTCTTTTAAGGAAGATTACTATATACATAAAAATTTCTGTCATACAACAACAGAAGTTTTGCACATTTGATAATAATGTATTCTTATATTACAGGTGAAAGAAACTGCAATTTTTTAAACTTATTTTATGACATGTCTTTTTTAACATTTATTGCAATTAGTACCCTTTATTGGTTGTGAGGTCAGTTTTGTTTTAAAAGTCAGCATAAGATCTTTCATTTCCTCAAGATGTGAATCTTCAGATTATTCATCATACCTTCCATCCTGCACATTTGCATGATATATATGCTAGTAGATAATCACAGCCCACCAATTTGGGTAGAGGATGTAAAGCAAATGCTTAAATAAGCACAGGTGCTTATCTCCAAATATACAGTGATCCACATGCACCTGGAACTATTTGCCTTATGTGGACAAACATGGGCAGTTGTATCTGACTTTACTTCTCTAGAAAAATTTAAGCACTTTCAGCTGGAAATTTCCTTTGCTATCTTCCACTGTAGAGTTGCTTAAAAGGTATCTCAAGAACTTAAGACAAGTGAACAGATATGATGTAGATGGGGTGAAAGGGGAGGGGGGGATGTGGAACTTATAAAGGGACATGAAAACTACATTGTATATTGATAAAATTTTTAAAAAGGTATCTCAAGATATGAAATAAGAGATAAAACAAGGTACTGGATCATAATTTCATGTCTTCTAAAACATACTTCAAATGAGTAATAAGAGGGACCTATGGAGCAGTGAGCAGTGAAAGAGCTGCACATAATAGTCAGAAAATCTGTTTTCTACTTGATGCTCCACCACTTACTAGTTGTGGGAGTGTCAGCAAGTTGTTACTCACATAAGCCTCAGTTTTCTTATCCTTAAAATAGAATGGTGATATTCTCACCATACTTACAGCACTGCCAGTGAGAAGCAAATCTTTGTAAAAAGGCAAAACACTACATAAGTGCCAGGAATTAGGTCTTAGGGTCATTAATTTATAACCATCTACTACGAAGCTCAATATAATCAAGTTTTATTTTTTTTAAGGGTTCTGTTCCCTTACACTTACAAGTTGTTGCAAAGGTTTTTCATTCTTGTTTTTGTTTTTTACATTAAAAAAAAGTGTGTTTTTAAAGACACAGCTCCCTGGTTTATTGAAAGGGGTGATGCTGTTACCAAGAAGCTGCTGGCAGAAGGTTTAAGAGACATCTTTAGGAAAGAGAAGAGAACTGGGACAGCAAAACATATTGAGCAGTAATTTCAGTTCCTATTATTTTCAGATTGGGTTTAATGTGGAGAAATGTCTACTATTCTATGTACCTCTACACTGAGAACTTAAAAAGCTATTAGAGTGTATATCTTTTAGAGCAGTCAAATAGTTTTGATGTCAAAGTCTAAAAAGGCCTTAGGAAAGAGTCACTAATGGTTTTAACCCTTGGAGACTGCAATGTATTTGTTTGCCAATGTTTTTCCATTAATGAAGATTACCTAGCTAGGTCCCTAGTGACATTTGTTTATAACAGACTTCCCAGCAAGCAGAAATCCACACTACAACTGAGAATTAGCACTAGTACACTAGTTACTCTTTCCAGAGATCTAAAAGTCAGTAAAAGACAATACTTTGAAAATGTTAGGTTTTTCTACTACCCTACAGGAAATGAACAACATGTTTTATTAATAACTGTGTGGGAAATTTCTCCCCCTTAACTGAAGTTTAGATGGGAGGGAGAATCTCTGTCTTAATGTACTCATTTTGACCAGTAAAAGCACTACCAAAGACTCTAAAATCAGATTATTAAGGCACCATGAATCTATAGACATAGTATGGATTCTACCAATGATACTATACAAATGGCAACTGCCTTCCTTGCCTGAATATCATGAGTTTGTCAAACAATATGTTCATTTTAATACCTTGCTTCTTTTTTTCCACTTAACTGTCTCTCGCATTAGCACAGAACATCTTTCTAGCACACATCTTTCTCTTTTTACTACATCATAGTAGGTATTCCTATGTAAACGTACCAATAGTTACTTCAAATACTCCCTAATTGCTGGACACTTGGTTGTTTCCAATCTTTTGCTATTATGTACAATCTTTCAATGAATAACTTTGTTTCCTTGAGTTCAATCTATCCACAGAACAGATTTCTAAAAGTGAAGCTGCTTGGTCAAAGGGTAAAATACATCTGTAATTTTGGTAAATGCTGCCAGTTTCTCCTCCTTAGGGATTGTGCCATTTTGCACTCCAACCAAATGTATGAGTACTTATTTCCTGAAGACTGTCTATAAAAATACACATGGCTGAAGCCCATCCTCCAAATTCTGACCCAACAGATAAAGGGCTGGGTCTGCGCAGGCCTACCTTGAAAAAGCTCCACAGAGTATATCTCTGGTTGAGAACCTTTGTTCTAAAAGGTATTCTAGTCTTGTTTACATTGTTTAAATCCAAAAGAAAGTCAGAGTTAAACCTTTAACTTCCAGAGTATAGACTCCACAGTCACTCATTCAGTAAATACTTTTGACTGTCTATTATGTACTGCTGAACATTTTAGATGTTGAGGATGTAAAGATAAATAACAGGACCAGCTTTCAGGAGTTCTCAGGGTCTAATATCCAGAGATATAGATATAATGAAGAAACAAGGTATAGTATTAGTGTTAGACATTTACATGAAATATTATAGGAATATCGAAGAGGGGTATCTCAACCTAACCTCCTAAGTACCAGAGGAGGCTTGCTGAAGGAGGTGCCCCTGAGGTGAGTAGGAATTAATCAGGTGAATAGGAGAAGAAGTGTATAAAAGGAAGAGGGAATTCTAGATAAAAAACAATATATGCCAAGGGAGGAAACCAAAGTGATGTGTATGTGTGTATAACTGGAAACATTTTATATTGCTAGAACATAAAATACAAGGGAAAGAGAAGTAAATTAGGCTGCAAAAGTAGGCAGAGATCATGTCACTGAGCACCTAGTATGTTGCGTTAAGAAGCTTGAACTTCATTCTGTAGGCAAAGAAAGTCACTGAAGGGTTTTAAGGCTGGGAATGACATAGACAGATTGCTGTTTTAGATTTATAGACCACAATCTACAGGAAAGATACGTAACTGGAAAATGAAAGAACAGGTAAGAAACTGATGCAGTAATCTAGACGAAGGCTTGAATTAGGGCAGGGTTTAGGGAGAAAACGTACTGAAGAAATCTTAAGACATAAAATGAGCAGAACACAGATATTAGATATGGCGATGGAGGTGAGTGGAGGGGTGATTTCAAGATGTCATCAACCCACTACCAGCAAAGTACTGGATTTAAGCTATTTTTCCAGCAGCAGTCATAGATTTACACTGATTCAGACATCCTCTCTTACCTGGTATTGGCATTTGTGTGACCAGAGACAGATGTATGGAGCCCAGCAAAACACAAAAGCAGAAGCAGTACACTTATCCTTATTAGCATCATGCGGTAATCAACTAAGTAAAGCAAACATAGGCAACCCCAACAAGAAAGCACAACATCACATGAGCATATCTCTGATGTACCTCCTCCTATAATAACTCCTCTATCAGTGAGTTTCTTAACTCTGTTTTTCCCTATGATCATGAAGACTATGACCTAGACATCATCTGCTAACAACATACTCATAAACAACTGCCAGCACAGGGAAGGGGATATGTGGTCGAGGGACAGCAGCATGAACAGCTGCTTTCCAAAAATTAATCTATCCTAGCCAAGCTTTACAATATTAGCAATGCATTTTGGGCAACCTGGAGTCCTGCCTCTAAAGAAAGTCAATCGTTGGGAGTAAGAAGATGTAGGGAGAGAGTTCCGTCTGAGCCCTTCCCACTCCCCTGACTTATGCAAGTCTATTGGATGGAGCAGGAGGATGTTGTGTGTAACCTACACTAAACCTGGCATTGTCTTTCTCTACTAAAAAATAAACTAAAGGGAAAACAAAAGCTAATCAACAATCATCAGATGAAAACAAGTTCTTGGCTTAGAAAGTCCATGAATAAAACATACACACAAACAAATATACATATACAAAGTAACACCAAGACTTACCTTTCTTTTATCTTCATCTGTTGATTCAAATTTGAAAGTAGCCCTATGCTGAGGGGGAAAAAACGGGAAACAATGTCATTTTAAATACACAGATTTTTAATTCTGGCTATGTTTTAAAATACACAAAATAATGTCCCTGTGAAATGCTGCCTTCTCATATCTCAATATTCCTATTAAAGTAAGAGACATAGGCATGTAGGCAAATAATTACAAAGCAGTGTGAAAAGATCACAGCAGAAGTACATACAAAAGAGCATAGAGAACCAAACCACTAATTGCCCAGGAAAATCTGGAATGCTTTGTACAGAGTATACAGCATTTTAGCTGGACCTTGTGGGATGAATAGGAGTTTGCCAGGAGGCAAATGGAGTGCATTTTAGGGACAAAAACAAAGGCTCAGATATGTGAAACCCTATGAAATATTCATAAAATAAGCAGCTCTGCAAAACTGAAACAAAGAACACCATTAGAGTCTGGGGGTATGGAGGAAGAGAATGGAAAAGATTGGACAGAGATTTGGAAGAGCCTTTCAGTGTTGCTCAGGAGTTTATACCCTTTTTTTTCACATGCAATAAGAAATCACTAGAGAATTGTAGATAGGGAAAAGACTTGGTAGTTTGTATTTTAGAAAAGTAATTCTATAAGAATGAGAATTTAAATCATGATTCTGCCACTTACTAGCTGTGACCTTGAGCAAGTAAACTCCTTGTAACTGGGGTTCTCATCTGAAAACAGGTGGTACCTAGTTCACAGGGTGATTGTGATGGTTAAATGAGCTAAGGCCTATAAAGCACCATCTCAATGCCTGGAACGTAATAACTACTCAGTAAATATGAGGGTTAAAATAATGATGATGATGCCAATGACACTGAGGAAAAATAACTGGAAGGGAAGAGAGAGTGTTATGACTCTCCTGAAATGACTGGCAACACTTTTTACCACTCTGTAATAAAAGAATAAGTTGGATTGCCCACTGTCACAGAAAGAGCATTGGTACCTAAAAAGTAAAGCACAGAATTCCTCATTATCCTCTCAAGTCAAGTTCAATCTATTCACTTGAACAAGTGAATAGATATGATATTGATGGGGTAGGGAGAGAGGGAAGGGAGAAAGGAGCAATTGGTAAAGGGACATGAAAATCAACTATATTGTATACTGATAAATTAAAATAAATTTTTTAAAAATTTTATCTAGTCTAGTATCTGCTTAACTATCATATGAACAAAAAATGCATAAAAAATTAGTAAAGTTGAAAATTCTATTTGCTAAAAAATTAACCCCAGCAATCCTTTCTTCCTTACAAAAAAAAAAAAAAAAAAAATCTCCACTGAAAAATCTCTTTACTTTTCCTTTATATTTCTCTCATTGGTCACACTGACAAATATTTATTGGCAACCCACCAGGAATTCAGTACACCAAATACTAAAGATATTATCATTACAGATGGTTCTGCCTTGACGGCTTTGTAGCAGTAGCAATTTTTGAAGTTAAATGAGATGGAGAAATGCTGGCAGAGAAGCGGTTCTGAATGTAAGTTATGCCAGAGGGAAGACTGAGAGGATAAGCAATAAGGGCCATTTGGGGAAACCTGCACCAAATATGGTTGCAAAACAATTAATATGGATGAAGTCAAGTGGTAAGGGCATACGTGAACTGGCAAATATGTGACAGGTAACCAGGGGAAGGCTATGAGAGATGTGTGAACAGCATTCTGGAAGAATATTGTGGGCAGAGCTCAAATCAAAGGAGAGCAAGATGGAGGACATTAAGTCCTGTGAGTAATGGGCATCAATAATCCTAGTGTGATACTGCTGGTGGCAGTGTAAACTGACACAAAACTCATAAGGAAAAATGATTTGACAACATATATTAAAAGCCATAAAAATATTCATACCCTTTGACCAAGAACTCCTACGCCTAGGAATTTATCCTAATGAAATCATCCAGAAGGAGAGAAAAATTACATATGTAAGTATATTTACAGCAGTGTTTATCTAATACTGTGGAAGAAAAAGACACAACGTGAATATCCAACAACAGGAGATTGATGAAATGTTGTGCATGTAACAATATTCTATTGAACATATCATATCTACCTGATATCATATTACATAGCAATTTTAAAAACAGATGACCTGTTGTTAGTATTTTATTTTTATAATAAAAGGGGGAATTTAAAAAATAATGATAAATAAAGAACGAATAAGGAAGAAAAGAAAAAAAAGGAAGAAAGTAAGGAAGACAGAGCAAGTTGTAAATCTTAGGGCTATACCTAGGAATTTATAGACTTGAGGTTTAATAAAAACTAACACTGAAGATAAAGAAGCACCAGACATCAGGCTAAAGCTGTAAACTGAAGCTCAGTAAAGGTCTGAAGCAAATGAAAATAAATAATTGCACTTAGAAACCAAGACAGCTTATTTTTTGCCATTGTATGTGAAATATTAATTCCGTAAATTATCCAGAATAAATGTATCTAGTTGCTAATATAATGGTTCTCCTAAACTTTTTTTTGGCACTTATGGTGAGGAGACAGAAAAACAAATTTTCTTTTGGGAAGACAGGCATTAAGTTATAAAATCTTTTAAACAGTTCTCATGTAGAATTAATCTTTTAAGATAATTTAGAATAGTACCACAGATCATTTTTCTGTTGCTTTTTTAACTGCAAGGTTGATTCTACCATAAAACCACAATATTAAAAAAAAAAAAAAAAAAGAAAAAGCTTCCAAAAGCCCTAACTAGCATGAGGGATTAATTTAATTAGAAAATATACTGGTATGTGAGGCACTACAAATTGGATTCTGAATGTGCCCATCTATTCAGAAGCTCAACCCTCTAACAGATGTTGGCTTCAATAAGGCTGGCTCTATTATCCCATTTAGATAATACTTAACCTATTCAGTACCCCTAACCCTTATTCTCTCCCTATTCTAAGGCTGTAAGGGGGTAAAGGGAACTAGAATTTCTGACTGTAAATGCCTTTCTAGGACTGCTAGCCAACAGTCAGCCACTTCACCTTTTTTATATGCTTAATTTCCAGAGGAACAGGAGTAACAGGTCAAATATAAATTAAAGAGCAAAACTACTGTTCAATTTAGAGACCAAGCAAGCTAGAACAGCTCAGTGACACAGCAGACTCATTATGAAGACTCCCCACTGTAGGTTTATAGCCTATGAATAGGCTCTAATAGCTCAGGCTTAGAAGTTAGACAACCTTGAGTTTGAGTCCAGTCCTGTTGCTTACCAAAAGTACAGCCTTGGTCAAGCTGTTCAACTTTACTAACCCATCAGATTTTCTTATCTTCACGTACGGCACTTTGCACATAGTAGGTGTTCAATGGCCGTTACTGTTATTATTATGGTCTATCACGTGGTGCCTGGCCAAATGCTGACCTGCTAGGAAATAGGAGTTATTTCACAGATTTCTAAAGATACACTCAAAGAGCACGAATACAAGGGAGTAAACCTAGTTGGGGTGGTGGTCTTGTGCTGTGTTTCATGAACGGGGATTACTTCCAGAACTTAAAACCAGTAACAGATTATATAACCTAACATGCAGTAAGAACAAGGTATAACAAAGGACCATCCCACTAAACATGTTCCTCTGCAAAAACCCACAGAGACAATTCAAAGACTCAGAGCTCAATCCTAAAAGTAGAAAGCAAAACGTACTCTTACAGGGTCCAGGATATTTACATACTCTATTCAAATACAGACGCTGTATTTCTAGAACTGTCCTAACATTAGGTCTCTATCAATCAGGTTCTTCTAGCACATAAATGAAGACCTCACTGTTATCAGTGAGCCCATATATAGTCACTTCGTCTTTCTGAACCTCAATTTCCTATTCCAAAAGAAAAAAAGAATATTTCCATCTCCCTCATAAGTTTTAATATAAGAGGATTATAAGTGATGACATGTGAAAGAGCTTAGGGTAATACACAGTACATAGCAGGCACTCAGTAAGTGTCAACAAGGTGAACTGAGAGAAGTGAAAAACGACCACTCCTTTTTTTTTTTTTTTTTTTTAATACTTTCCTATGCTGAGTCAACTTGTGTTATGCCCTTGACAAACAGACAAGTTTCGTTCTTTCTGGGATAGACAGACCCTCCCTCTCCTAAGATAGAGAGTATCGGTGAATGAAGCAAGAAGGCTTGGAAATGAGAGTGTCTATAACACAGAGATGTTACCTGTTACATGTCAGATACTGTTTCCCAGAGACAGAGAGGTAACTTGCTCTGAACATGGTACAAGCAAGGTATTTTGCTACCCATTAGAAAGTGAAATATTTGGGAGCATATTCCCAAATATTCATATCATGCTATGTCAAATCAGTGCCTCATGTTTAACTCCTGCCTTTTTTTGTTCAAAGCTAACAGTTATGGGGTGCTTCCTCAGTGGCAGGCACTAAGTGCTTTACACATATAACTCGCTTAATCCTGACAATGACCCTACTGCATAGGTACTATGATAATCTCTGTGTAGCAGATGAGGAAACTAAGGCACAGCAAATTTAAGTAACTTGTCCTAGGCCACACAGATGATAAATTGAGGATCAGAGTCCAGGCCATCTGGCTCCAGAGCCTATGGTCTGGCCATACAACCTCTTCAGTACCTTGATCATAATGTGACTTACTGAGTGACGGCCTCCTAGGTGCATTATGTGCAGTGTTTGGCATTATACTTCATTTAATTTAATCCACACAATAATTTAAGAGAATGGTAATATTCCTATTTTACAGATAAGGCAACTGAGACTCAGAGGCTTAAAATAACTTATCCTTAGTTATGAAGCTAATAAATGGCAGAGGTGGGAATTGAGCCAAGGTTTATCTGATGCCAAATCCCACCTTCTTCCCACTATACTTGACTGCCTTCTTTCAAGGACTGGCTTTATTAGAGAAATAAGGTAGCATAAAGAACCTCCCCACTCTTCTCCCAAACAATGAACCAATCACTCTCTCTCTACATCACTTATTTTTCTCTTGGTTGGACTCCTCAATGCCCCATAATCACTGTTTATTCCAACTTTTCTGAAATCCACTTTTCCAGAGAAGAAAAGTGAAGCACATGGTATCTAGCTACTTTTTCAGGGTTTCAAGACTCCATATACCATAGAGCTGGGCAATTTAATTCCACCTTCCCATTCTTATTTTCTGACCACTGCGATCATACTTCCCCTCCTATTCATCTGCCCCCAAAGCCTCTCCTCTTGAGGGGCAAAGCTTCACTGCAACACGAAGCTCAGCTATTTTCTTCGTACTATTATCAGCCCTACTATACTGTCCCTACTACTATAATCAACATTAAACATGAGAGCTTTCTTCTCAAGGAGCAAACTGACCCAGTTCACATCAAGTCAAAGCATTTTCAGGCTGGCTCAAAAATCCAAGTATTTGGGAATCTTCTGAAGCACTTCAGGATACCACCTTAAACAATACACAACGGACATAACAACTTTAAAAAACAATCCCAATATGAAAAGGGGAGCTGGAAATATCCAGAATTTAAGCTCTGACAGCACTTGGCCATGAGTGGTAAGTGGAAACCAACCTGGAGGGAGATCAAGGAGAGGAAGAGATAAATTGGAGGAAGCAAATCTGGAGTCTAATTAGTTTAGCCATGAGGGGAAGGAGAAATGTTGATGGAGGTGATAAGATCCAGTTGGAGATTTTTCCTCCTCCCTCCCCTATAGAAGAAATTTCTTATTGCTGGTTATCTGTATAGCAAGTGTTAAATAAATTCAACACAATGGCCAAGTTCTCTGTTGTATTTCTTTCATTTGAAAATCAGATTGTAGCTGCCTCATATCTTTTTTGGAACTTAATAAATCAAGTTAAATGAATATCATCTCCACAATATGTCCACCTATTCATTAAATTAATTTCTCCTAAATTAGGCAGATATGCTCAAGAGTAAAGCATACCAAAAAAAGTGAAGGAGCTAAGATATGAATAGAATAGAACCCATGCATCCCCCCAAAGAAAGCAGCATAGTACTGTAGAAAGTCCAACTTGGAGTTGGATGACCTAGATTCAAATCTCAGGTCCATCTCTCAGTGGCTGTGTGACTACATTATCATCCCCAATTTTACCATTTATGAAATGGGGAATACTACCACTCTCCTTACAGGGTTGTTGGGAAGATTAGATGGGAATGAAGCCTCATAAATAAGGACTGTGTCTTACTTTTGCATCTTTTCCACCCAGAATAGAAATGACATATTGGCAGCTCAATAAGACAAAGTGTATTAAGGCGCAGTGGTGGACACAGAGCAAACACAGAAAGGGAGATTATGAACGGAGGCAAATGAAAGGAAGAAAGATGTTAACATCTAGGGTGTGACTTAGTGTTGGGTGTGTTTTCACAAAAGGGAGTAGTCATTCCTATAAAGTAGTCTTCTAAACCAAAGAATAAAAAAGGTGTGGTATGCTACCTTTTGAAGTGAGCATGTAAAATTCCTGGAAGGAAAAGTAATGAAAAGCTAACGGTTCTTGGAGAGATTCAGAGAAGTGAATGGAATTTATTAACAAGATACCATTTTACTGCAGAGTTGTAAAGTGAAAAGAACAATGAATGGATAGTTTGAAGACCTAGGTTGGAAATATTGGCTCCAAGTATGACCTTGGGCAAGTTACTTAACCGACCAAGAGTATCAATTGCAAAACACAGATAATACCTCACAGGATTGCTGTCAAGATTAAGTGAGATAACGGATAGGAAAGCTGTTAATACGATACAAATAATAGGTATTACTAGGAGTTAGATTCTCCACCCACTTACAACATAATATGTCCATGACCTTGGGCGTGATTTCAGTTCTTTGCACCTCAGTTTCCTCATCTATAAAATGGGGAGGATGATACCATCTACCCTATAAACACTCTGAGGATCAAATGAGATCATATATGAGACATCGACACCCTAAAAACTGTACAGTGCTATAGGTATAGAAAGAACTGCCCTCGTTGCTGTTTTAGGCATGTCAAGGGCCGTGTTTATGCAGAGAAGCAAGTATTTTTATGCTATACAGGTGAGAGAGCCCTGCATGCACTTATGCATCCAAGAGTGGGGTATAGGGCACAGACGCACAACTACGAATTCCGGGGGTGTGACTTGCACGCTTTGGAGGACCGAAGGACAGGCTGCTGGGCCAGGAATCAGAGGAGTGGGCGCTAGGGTGGGGGCAGGGGGGATGCAGGATGCACGGATGGGAAAGGCTGGGGGCACAAACACGCATGCCCAAGCCGGAAACGTTTTCGGGGGAGAGCAATGCGCATCCCCGGAATGAAGGGGGTGGGGAGGGATGCGATGTGCAAGCCCGGAGGGCGGCCCGGGGGTGCGATACCGCACGCCAGGGGCCAGGGCTCTTTACCTTGTCACTGTAATCCCTCAGGACCCGCTCGATAGCACCCGCTTCGCCGGCCCGGACGATGTAGAGGGCGCGCTCCTCATCCATGGCCGCAGGTGCGGGGGAGCCGCGGCCGCTCTGCGCGCCCCAGCCGCTGCCTCCAGGTAAACGCCTCGCGCCCCCGCTCTCTCGCTCCTTCCCAGCTTCCTTCCTTCCCTTCTTCCCTCCCTCCCTCCTGCCTCCAACCCGCCAGCCTCCGCCCGGGCTGGCCCGACGTCACCGCCCCTCAACTTTCACCCCGCGACGTCACCGCTCCCCAGCGCCGGCGCCTCGCGGCCGCCCCCGACAAGGCCCCAGGACTCGGTCGAGGTCTGGCGAGCGGCCTGAGGCGGCGTAAGGCCCGGGGCCCTGCTTGCTCTCCTGCTTCTCCCTCTCTCTCTGAGAAGAGTCCAGTCTCTCGAGGGGGCTTTCACAGACAGAACTGTTCTTCTCTCCTGACCCTTCTCTATGAATCATTCTTAGCGGACAAGAACGACCCAGCTCCTCCCCGCCCATCTGAGCCAGCAGCCTAGTGGACTACAATTCCCTGCACGCACTGGAGCCATCCCATCCTTCCATCTCACTTATTGGAGTGCCGAATGGCATGCCGGGATTAGTAGTCATCCCGTGGGAAAGACTTCCCGCCAAGGGCATGCTGGGTACTGTGGTCCTGCGAGGGCCGGAAACGGGAGTCCGGTGGCCGCCTGAGGCCAGAGGCGGACAGACCGTTAGGGGGAGGGTTAAGCCTTGTCTCTGCCTCCGTTTTCTTCTTCGCGCGGCTAACTGTCCTGCTCCAGGCTTGGCTGGTTGGACTGGGCGACCGTCGCAGAAACTGCCACCCCTTGGTGGGAACTGTCAAGCACCTCTTTCTCGTTTAGCGGTTTCGGTATTTGAAAGTCCTTCCTCCGTCGTTTGCGGTCATGTTATGTATTCAGCTACAGAAATGTGGGAAATTGAAGGCAGTTATCTGGATAAAAGGGGACTGGGCGACTTTTTGCCCTGACAACAGTCGCTGCTAGGTATCTCGTGCCGACGGAGTTCCAGACGCTGTTGGGTGGTTTCCATGTAGTCTGATTCTCACAACACAGATTTTTGTGCAACCGAAAGGACCCTGAATAGGTTAAGTAATTTGTCTTAAGTCACCTAGACAGTAAGTGGGGAAGTCGAGATTTGAATCCAGGTCCTTTCCCGAGGGCGGCTGCTGTACTATGATGGGTGACACGGTAGTGGTGGTGGTGACCATGAGAGGGCTCTCTTATGTACTTCACCTGTGTTAGCGCAATGGTTTTCTCACAAATTTATTCAACAAATATTTGAGAACCTGTTCTGTGCCAGGCATTGTTCAATGCAGTGTTGATACAGTGGGCCCCAAATAAAGTCATTGCCTTCGCGAAGCTTCCATTTTATGAGGGGAGATGCTATTTATTCTCGTTTTAAATTGAGGATGAGGCCGGCCCGTGGCTCACTCGGTAGAGTGCAGTGCTGATAAATTGAGGAAACTGAGTCTTGGGGAGGTTAATAGATTAATCTACCAAGATTGCAGATTTCGGAAACTTAATTTGAACTCAGAACCTGTGTTCTTTCAGGTCTCCCAAGCTTTTGGGTAGAGTGGATGAGTTCTCCAAGTAATTTCCCATGTTCCACTTCAGGCAACCTTTACCAGTAATCACCTTGGATGCCTCCCCTGCCATCCTCTCCCTCTTGGGCTGTGCTGAAGAGGAACTAGAGGGGGCAAGATTTTATTCATCTAATAAGGGAGTTTCTTCTATGTTGTGCTAGATGTTGTGCTGGACACTGGGAATTTGGAGATAAACATAGAACCTGAGTGCATGGAACTTTTGGTCTTTATGTGGATTCTACTTCTCATGTAGCAAACATTTATTGAGTGTATTTGTTGAGCAGGGCATTGGGGTAGGTGCTGTAACAAATTAAGTCAGAAAGATTTTAATCTGTCTCTCGAAAAAGCACACTTCTTAGAAATGTCATGGAATAGTTAGCTACATTCCTAAGGTAATAGTAATATCTTACAATTGCTTTTAACAGTTTACAAAACATTTTAATATACATTATCTCAATGGATCATTGGGGAGGATATTGTTCCCACTTTATAGACAGGAAAATAGGTCAAATGAGTTAAGTAATGTGAACTGGGACTCAAACAGAGCTGTTAACACAACAAAGTATTTGGGTGCCTACTCTGCCCAGTACTGTATTAAGTGCTTTTGGAGTAACCATATATTTATTTTTGGAGTGAGGGCCTCCTGAAGAGGCTATTAACAAAGTATCTCAGCAGAGATGTTTCTTTCAGAGGGTCTTACACATGTCTTTGAAATGTCTGTTTGCCAGAAATAGGCTATGTTTTTAGGCTCCAATCCTGTACTTCCAAAAAGATTTTAAAAATGTGAAACCACATGAATTAATGGCTTGGGAAATTGTACCTTAGTAATTTTAATTAAGCATTAATATTCTGATTTTCTAAATGAAAAGGATCTTTGACTCTAATTCAAGTCATCTTTTGACCACTGACGAGACTCTGGTCCCAGAAAAATTAAGTGGCTTGTCCAAAGTCAATATTTAAAAGCAGACTCTGGGACTAGAGCCTAGACTAGCTAAATCCTGGGTCACTACATCACTTTACCTCCCTGAATATTAGTTATGTGATACTTTCAGTGACAAAAGACTCTAGTCCAGTGCTAACTTAAATTCCTGTTGATTCTTGGGTAGAATGGTACCAAGGAATTAGGATTTAGAGCCTGGGTATTCAAAGCAGCAAATATTTATTCACAAGTTATTTCCCTGAGAGATAGTAATATAACAATTCTATACATATATATGGATATTGCTTTACTATTCTCAAAATATCTCCACATAGATGATCTGATTGAATCCTTATAATATCTGAAAAATGCAAGGTCAGTAGGACAGGCACTATCTTCTTTTTTACAGAGAAAGGAGAAGTTCAGGGTGATGATTACCTTGCTCATAAGCAAATAAGTCTGCTAATAAGTGGTATAGTTAAGGGCTAGAAGTGCTCTAGGCTCTGATAACATAAAATGTTACGGACTTTCAGGTTTGGGCCAATGACAAAGCCTGCAAACAGATACCAGTCATTTATTTTGGACTTCGATATATCCTGCTGTGGCATTTCCTCTTGCCATGACAATGGGCTAGTTGGAATGTGCCAAAATGAAGGTCTTTAAGGAGTACCTGGTGCTAACAGCTTTTAAAATCCAACTTTTTGGGCCGAGCCCGTGGCGCACTTGGGAGAGTGTGGTGCTGGGAGCGCAGTAGCGCTCCCGCCGCGGGTTAGGATCCTATATAAGAATGGCCGGTGCGCTCACTGGCTGAGCGTGGTGTGGGCGACACCACACCAAAGGTTGTGATCCCCTTACCGGTCACAAAAAAGACAAAAAAAAAAAAAAAAAAATCCAACTTTTTCACATGTAGTACCTTTTATACATTTTCTTTATAATTTTATATAACTTTATAATTTTATAAGCAGAAATTTAGAAACTAAACAGCTCAGTCTGTTCGATGCAGCTCTAGAATTGGAGTTCAGAGAATTCCATTAGTTAAGGATATGACTAGTCACTCAGCAACCACCACCTCACTGTGAGGCCACTCATTCAACCTCTCATTTAAACCACATTAAACTCATTTAAACCACAGTGTCCTGAGCTGTAAAACAAAGGGACTGATCCAGATGTTATTTTAGTTCTCTCTCAGTTCTAAGACTTGTTATAAGAACAATGACGAAACCACATTTTAATATGCTCATTCTTTAGAAAAACCTATTAATGAGTGGGGTTGTGAAAATATGTGCAAGGGCCGGCCCGGTGGCGCACTGCTACAGTGCGCCACTTCTGAGCGCGGCGGCGCTCCCACCGAGGGTTCGGATCCCACATACAGACCGGCCGCTCACTGGCTGAGCGAGGTGCAGTTGCAACACCGAGGGTTGCGATCCCGTGCCGGTCCCAGTCCGGTACGGGTGCAACACCGAGGGTTGCGATCCGTTGCCGGTCACGAAAAAAGACAAAAAGGAAAAAAAAAAAAAGAAAATATGTGCAAATCAAATATCAAAATGACATGTGTAAATCACTGCTTGGGCATACTTGCAAAGGGTCTGATTCAGTTGATCTGTGGTGAGGCCTGGGAACTGGTAGTTTTAAAAGCTTCCCTGTTGATTTGAATGAGCAGCCAGGATTGAGACTCACTGGACCAATATTTTGATAGATTATCAACCACTGAATTAGTTTTTTATAGACTACCAAACTCATGTGCATATAACTCATTAGTTAGTCTTTCAGAATCAGAATAACCTGGCAAGATGAAAGTTACTTATATTTCATTTTCTACCAAGAATGAAGTGTCCCTTTTATAGCAAATTTATTTAACATAGTTTGTTCCTTTAACAAATATTTAGTGCTCATTGTAGGACAGCTGTCATAAGACACCATAAAAAATAAAAACAAGTAGAAGTAATTGGTCCAGTCTTTTGGGCATATAAGAAACAACCAAAGAGTAAAATGAATTTTTTTTTTTTTTTTTTACTGATAGTAAGGAACAAATTGAACATAGCACTGCAAATCAAAGCAAGATAAACATTAATATGAAGGGGAGTGATCAGAGAAGCCTTCTCGGAAGAGGTGAGCTGTGAATACAGAATGGTGGAGAGATCTTAGAGGGCTACCAGATAGGGGGAAATGCTGTGAAAAAAGGTCAGGAGGCCACAATTAAAAAAAATGCTTACTGAAAAATTATACCAACTTGATTGAACTTGAAAGCCAGCAATGGAGATTTCTTAGAGGTCAATGTAATCAGTGGGATAAGGAAAAGTTAAATCTGAGAGATGTTTCATAATCAATGATGACTCTATAACTAGCCAATCCAACTTCAGCTTATAGCGTGTTACATTCCTGAAAACATTACTTTACAATGCCATAAGACATAAAATTAGGGGGGTCTGTTGCCAGCCGGCTTCAAATCCTTATGGACATTATTTTATCTCTGGATCTCATTTATAAAATTAAGTTGGACTAACTAGATGTCTTCAAAGTTTTTTTTTTAACTTTAAAAAATTTATGATTACTTTCAGCACCTTTATGAGGTTCCTCAGTAATATTCCCAGCAGTCTAATTGCTAAAACTTAGAGTCCATGCCTTCAGTCCTTGGCAGATGTACTTATAGTTGCTTAATATTGATTGACTGTCCACAATGGAGCTCTCAAATTAAGCACATGAAATGTGCTCTGCCTTTTAGGAGTTTTTATTTATCCAAGAGCTGGAATGTGGGTCAGAACTATTTGCATCTTGCTGACTTGGAATCCCGTCCAAACCTCTTGGGAAAACCCAGCACTTTGGGTGGCAATGCTGTAATGTGGTAAAAGAACCTGGACTGGAAATTGGAAAGCCTGGTTTTTAGTCCGGACTCCCTTTGTGAATATCAGAAACGGATCCTTTCATTAAATTCCTTGAAACCGGGGATAAGTCACTTGCCCTTTCTGAGCATTGGTTTTCTGAACTGTAATGAGTATAATCATAGCTACTTTGCAGGATGTTGTAAGGGTTAAAAGAGATGGCTGTCAAAGCGGCCAGTGTGGCAGACCTGGCATAGAGTAGCCACTCAAATGATAGCTCAACTGGAATGAAAAATGCAACCTCCCTCACAAGGATGTTGTGCAGATTCAGGGCTAAAGGTCATGTTCCTATGGATGCAGAAATGCATGAGTTTTGTTATTGCTGCTGTTGCTGCTGCTGCAGCTGCTGCTGTTTTTAACAACAGAAAAGGAATTCCAACTGACTCCTTTGGTCTTTATGCCTTGAAGTTAACATCTTTAACACTAACGTACTGTAAGATAGTTTTGAGATAGTGATTGATGCATGTGCGCACGCGCGCATGTGTGCGCGCTGCGTGTTGTGTGCACACAGTCTAAAACGCTCTTTCAGTACACCCTCTCCATATCAATGCCTTTGCAATTAAGTTTATTGGGAATAACATGTCAGAGGAAATACTCGCAACCCTTCTTCCCACCACCTCCTTTTGCAGTAAAGCATTAATTTACTTACCAACATTTGATTAAACTCTTAAGGTTCAACCCTGGGAGGAGGTGGCAGTGGACAAAAGATTATTGTCATTCATCATCAACACATTTTAGTCTTCCCCTCCAGTAGCCTATGAAGGATTAGCATTTCCCTGAAAGGAGGAGGACAGAATAAATTGCATCTACCGCCAAAGAACTGCCAGCTCCTTTCAGCTGGGGGCACATACCGGGAGCTTTTCCCATATTAGTCAGCTTTATCTCAACTTTTGGGCAGTGCTTACATCTGAATTTTCATGGGTTTCAGGGTCAGTCAAAACAGAATTGTAGGGTTGTTGAGGTCAGAGGCCACCTCTGTCAAAGGGTAGTGACCTTAACAGCAAGAGGGAGCCAGTCCTCCCCTTACTTCCCCCTCTCCCCCCAATGACTTCATTCTAGTGAATGCTTGGCTCATTGCACCTCCCCTGCAGAGCTATTTTTCGAACTGGTAATAAAAATCCTCCTGTGAACTGGTATTTTTTTTAAGCATTATTATTGATTTTCTTTTGTTCCTGTTTCTCTATAGAATGACCAAATCTTGGTCCCTGATAATGTATTGGTTTGTGCTACCTTGGGAAATGATAGAAAGCTAGTCTGCTGTTAACTTACAGTGAGTGAGTGGAATGCCACGCCCCGTGTGTAGGGGAAGATTTGGTGCCCAGCTTAGAAACTGCCTTCATTTAGTGAGCACAAAAATTTCCCAGAATTTCTGAAACTTTCTTCAACCCCAGTAGGTTCTGTTACCACGGTCAGGGTTGATTTAAAAACTGCAAAACTGCTTAGAAGAGGGGAATGGGGGTGGTGTGAGATGGGAATAAAAGTAGGAAGGAGGAAGAAGAGAGTGTGCTTTAGAAAAAAGGATAGGGACGGACCCTGGGGTAGTCTTCAAATACCAACTCTGCTGCTTAAATTGCGCCTTCGGCAAGGCACTAAACTGCTCAGAGCCTCCGTTTCTTCCCTTGTAAACAGAAGTGATTATACCACTGACAGTGCAGGGAGGTTGTGAGAAGTGGAGAAGATGCATCTCATCTCCCTCTATCCACACAGTGGACCCCAATCAATGGGAGCCTTCATGGATTAAGGTGGATCTGTGTCAGAAATGTGCCATACTCGGTGTGAGGTGGGGAAAGAGTGTTGCAGAGTCCTCCTTTAAGGTCTTTCTTTCTGCCTGGACTGCATTTCAGTTCTTAAGAAGACATTTTGCAGTTTATTATTTCTGAGAGCTGTAGCATGGGCCAGGGCATTCTGGATACCATCCCTCATCGGGGCACAGTTTGTCAGTTCTCTTTTAAACTTCTCTCGGAGGCTTTTCTATTAGGAGACTATTATAAATACCAAGTATTAGCACTGCAGCTCTTTCTGAGGCTGATTGTCTCGCCCCTGCTGTCATGGTCAGACCTCATTATTTTTCATAATAGATCTTAAACAACTGGTTTTAGCTCTTGAGGCATTTATGATGAGAAAGGGAGGCATAAAACTGGGGAGTCCTATTTCTCCCGCCCACCATCTCTCTTCACCCACACGCCTTTCCTAGCAACAGCTCTTTCTTTGACTCTGGTAGCCCACATCTTCCGTCCCACCTACACTAGCAGGAGCAAAATATGGGGGTGAGAGGGTTGGGGGGAGTTGAGGTGCAGGAGGAGGAATGCAGGAAGAGCTTCAGGGAGGAGGCTGATAAAGCACAAAAAGTTCTGACCTCCTTGGAAGAGGAAGCCCCAAGGACTATGTCCAAGCTGGCTTAGCTTGGGTGACTGCCAAGGAACTGAAGCAGAGAAGTTCCAGGTTAGAAGGGCAGGCAGCAAAGTGGTAGTGAGGTGCAGTGGCTGAAGGGCAAACAAAACAGCACAGTTACAGAAAGGATTGTCAGCTAAGGGAAAACTGCAAACAGTGTAGATTAGCATGGAGTGCTGCTACTTGCACAGGGCACCATCCTCCACTGTGGACAGACTGGAACCCTGTTAAAAAAAAAAAAAAGAACCTGGGCACATGTTTAAGCAATAGTAGGTCCCTGAGTCTTAGAACTTCGAGATGGGAGGGGTCGTGTTTCTCAACCTTGACTGTGTGTTCAAATTACCTGGGGGGCTTAAAAAACTACTGATGTCTGGGTCACGTTTCAGGTCAATTATTCATTGTGAGTGGGATTTACACATCAGTATTTTTAAATAGTTGATCAGGTAATTCTAAGGGGCAGCCAGGGTTGAGAAGCACCGAAGTCCAGTCACACAGAAGGAATGCCCTTCTGCCACATCTCTAGTGGAAGGAGGATTTGACCTCAGTTCTATCTCACTGTAAAGCCAATAAGTATGTTCCTCTTTTTTGTTGTTTTTTAAGCTTATGATGATGACAATTTCCATATTTGAGGCTTTGGAAAACCTACAGCAACTCCTCCACATGCCCCTTCCCTGGTAATAAAGGAGGTACTTATACTATCCCCTTTCCCAGGACTTAATTTTTTAAAAATCTTGCAAGTCTGCTTTTAAAAGGTTGGAACAAATAGCCTGTTTGTTTTTGCTCTCTTTTCTTCTGCACATTCACTTAAGACATTTTTTTTTCCTTCTGACCAGTAAGGGTTTCGCAACTGTTGGCACGGTGTGGTCCGCACCAATGCACAGCCAGTGAGCGCACCGGCCATCCCTATATAGGATCTGAACCTGCAGCCTCGGCCAGCGCCGCACTCTCCCGAGTGAGCCACGGGGCTGGCCCGCACTTCAGACATTTTGATTGACCACTTTAAAACAAACATTAAGGCCAATTCTGAACGGAAGAAAAAATTGCAAAAGACTACTATCCAGAGTCGTGGAAGGGAGGGCGGGGTTGGCCAGGAGGAAGGGGTGGAGCTTAGCTTAGTAGTGGTGATGCAGGTATAGGGGCTAAGCTCCTGGGCATGAGCCTCAGTCTGTGTTTTGGCACCAGCTGGTGGAGCTGCCTCCCTGAGTCACTGCCCAGCTGTCAGTCCAGTCCGTTCTTTGTTTTCCCTAAGCTGTCCGCCTCACCCAGATCTGCCAGCCCTGGTCCATCAGCACACAGACTATAATTTGGAATGTCATAGTCATATAACACGCCTGCTTGAGGTCCAGAGTGAGGAGGTGACCCGTCCAAGGTCACATGGTGGTGAAGCCATGGCTCTTTCCACAATTTTATTCTCTCACCTCATTTAGGTTGGGCTTACTCAATGGCAAATGTTTTTGTTTGGTCTGCACCTGAGTTTCAGTCTCAGAGGGGCCACAAATTCCCTTTCTATCCAGACCTGAGGTATACTAGAGGTCTGACAAAGGACACAGCAGGATAGATGCCGAGGACGCCACAGGCCTGCAACGTGGGTGAGCCATCCTGGCTGCTGTTCATGACTTCAGTCAGTTTCAAGCTGGCAGAGGCCTTTTCAGAAAAAGTTCTAAGAGGGGTAGTGTCCCTTTATTGCCAGGACTCCTCTGTTTTTCCACTGACAAGTGACTGGCCCCACTCCCAGCTGCCAACCTTGCCCAATCCCATTTTGGTGACTGGCTAGGAAGCTTCAGAGGGTGAGAAGGTGCATTGAGTCATGTGCTCACAGCAGCTGTCACCTTTTCCTAATCATATCCTTCCCAATTCTGAACGTGAAGGTTTTAGAACAATTGGGACTATAGGTAGTACTCTCAGCTACCAAGAAATGGGCACCTTTTGCTCTGGAGAGAATGCCCTCCTCTAAAACTGCTTTTTCCACGGTGCCGATGACTCTCAGGTCTTGGTTGTGCTGTGAGAAGGAGGTATATGTTCTCTTCCTCACAGAGTTCCTAGAGTGACCCTCTGTATTCTCTGGGCTACAGGCCCTTGTTTACTGTGACTATTTTTTGCCTGAAGATTTGTGCAGTTAATAAGCTTATGGCTATTACTTGTAAATGGATGTTGTTTATTATGTGCTGCTGCTACCTGGCTAAAGAATTTGGCAATTACTTGGTTTTTTGTGCTTGGTAAATCAAGTCAGAATTATGAGGGTACTTCAAAAAGTTCATGGAAAAATAGAGTTAAAAGATAATACAAATCTTTCCATGAACGTTTGAAGACCCCTCATACTACACTCTTTCATTTATGGAGCACTAGCTTTGGATAATAAGAAAGTGACAGATCTGGTCACTCTCAGGTTTATTTTTTGTAGTGACTAAATCTGAAATTTCTTTCTTCCTCTCCCTTGCTTTTCTCATATAAAGCCAACGAATGGATCATGGACAAAAGATCAAACTAATTTACCATCAGAGAGTGAAATCCAACATCTGCTTTCATTTTGAAGAACAACATAGCATCTATGTATAATATACAAATAATTTTAATCTTTTATAGCTGAAAAATCATTTTCAGGTATAAATATGTTATGTAATATCAAGTAAGAGCTTGACTTTAAAAATAAATCTTTCAAAATGCAAATTGAGTTGTCAAATTCTCATGTCTTTTAGTTAATATAGTCACTACTGCCATTTCTGGAAATCTGTGGCTCTGAATCTCTCATAGATCCTAGACTCAACATCTGGGCAAAACATAATCATTTCACTTTTATGTCCTACTCCTCTCACCCCAAGATCAAAATACAGTGCTGGAGAAGAATTTGTTAATACTTACTAAGTATTCAGTAATGTGACTGTTATGTTCCAAAAGTTGATTAGCATTTAAAACATTGTTCTTGAAATATCTTTACACCCGATGATCATTAAAGCATAATGAACTAAGTACCAGAGGACCACTTAATGACGCTGGTATTAAAGAATAAGATTCCCTGTAAGAACTGAAAGGCTCCTGCCTTTTGCTGACACTAGCCATTGTACAAACTTAGGACAAACCCCTGTATGAGGAAAAACTGGTCCTCTATAAGCCTCAGTCAGGCTGTAGGTACTGTACTTACTTAATCATTATTCAAGGACAGGATGTTTGGCTTATCCAAATTTTAATGATTATCATATGACAGGATGATGGGGAACTGGATAAGCACAGCCATATAAGACCATGTAGCTTTGTTCTTCCTACTTACACCCTAAGCATCCAGAATGCTATTTATATTACACACATGTGTGCACACACACACACACACACACAGAGGTCATATTAAATGCAAAATGAAAAGGAAGAAAGCAGGTCACTTCAATACTTTTTATTTGAGTGTGAAACCATTCACATCTTGAGCAACTGTACAGATAAAACTATTTCCATTTTAGCTGTAGACATGATTATCACACTGAGTGGTGCGATTGAAGATTTTATTTACAGAACAATTGCTAAAACATCCGATGTCATATTTCCATTTATTTCTTACCCATAGGGTAATAGGTCCACCATAATTGCTTGGTGCATTTTATAATACAGAAAGAAAACCTATGTTAATCTCTAACAAACCTCACAAATTGCTACAAATATGACAGAAAAACACCTATGAAAAAATTTTCCAAAAGTACAATACATTTTTATTTCCACACATACACAGTATAGTATAGGCTCAAAGGCACAGCTTTGAATGTTTTTTTTTTTTTTTTTTTCTATCAAAGTGTCGGAAAGTATTATAGTCTTAGCAAGGAACCATGAAAGTCATTTGCACACTTGGTGCTTGGTAAGTTAAAGTTTGGTGCATACAGTTTCACAAAGTTAACACAGCAGAGCTGAGTATGATACTCAGTGTCATAAATCCACATTCTCAAAGAACTTAAAACCCCCCTCTCCAGCCTTTTGCTGACACTAGCCATTGTGCAAACTTAGGACAAATCCTAGTATGTAGAAGAACCAGTCCCCTACGAACCTCAATCAACTTAAGGCAATACAGAACAGGCCTCTTCCTTCCCTCCAGAGAGTGCTTACATTCCAAGACAATGCAGGTACTGGTGACAGTTATGAGTATAACAGGGAATCTACAGTTTTCAGACACCTCCATTTAAGTCCTGGTGCTCCAGGAAGCAATGAGGCCACCACCAGGAAGAAAGGATGTGTAGAATATGTCTGAGGGCTGCTTACTGTACAGTAAGATGACAGATGGAAAGGTGAATGCTCTTGGTAAATTATGTGCCCATCCAAGAACACAAACCATATTTGATCTCCAGAATCCATCTTTCAAGACTAAAGAACTTTTGTCAACAGGAAAATAAGTATCTTATTGGGAGTGGTTGCTAAAACAAAGCAAAGTCATGGAACAGAGGGAAAAGGCACAGATTGGCCTGTCCGAGATAGTGCTCTATAGAAACAGTCAAGTCTGGCTTTGCTACAAAAACCCAATCCCACTGACTTTTAGTAAATCCTGTTTCTGAACTAAAGTTTATTCATCCCACATTGAATCCCATCTTCACGTTCTTTAGGAAAATGGACGCCTAGGAACAGCCCATGAGTTACGATGTATAGAGATAAAGTCTTCTGGGGGTTGTTGGGTTTATTATTATTATTATTATTAATTAATATTATTATTAAATATGGATTCCTATGGTAGCAGTCACTTAGCCCATCCTGTGGAGGCCTCTCCGTTGATGTAAGCAAAACCAGGAAAGTGTTGCATGTGCTCATACTCAGAATTCCTGCGCGTGGTCAGGGGTGTGTACATGTCACTAGAGTTTCCATACCTCGTGGAATGCACAGATGGGCTTGTGTAGCACGTGTTGGCTGTGGGCACCTCTGGCCATCGGGGAGTAACTGGGGTAGGATGCAGTCTGGGAGTACTGCTCATCAAGCAAGGTTCCATCCGGGAAGTGGGGCTATTAAAAGGGTACTTGTTGAGGGGAAAGAAATTTCATAAAGTTAAAATTAGCTTGAAGTTGCATTTACACAATATCAGTCATGTTCACAGTTTAAGTTAAATTTCCTAAGATGCTATTAACGAGAGTTGACGGAAAGGAATCAACAAACTTCTGCAAAATTGAACCTTGGTCTAGGGAAGTAATCAACAGGAGCAATGCAAAGGATTTCATAGCCAGGGCTGGGCTGGTGTTCATTTTTTCAGGAATACTGGCTTTGTGCTCTTAATCTGGAATATCTTGTGAAGTCAAACCCAAAAGGAAGAATTGCTCCATTAGGAATACAGGAGTGTGTGTGTGTGTGGGTGTTTGATGTGTGTGTTAGTAACAGCATGTTCAGATAAATATGGATGTATGGATGGATGATTGTGAGTTTTATCATTAGTTATGGAGATGTGATCAGTCCCACTCCATTAAAGCCAAGAGAACAGTACTGCCAAGTAAAATACAATGACATTATTAAAAATAGCGTTTTACAGTTGAATTCAATTATGAACTGCAGCCTTAAAAGCAGGCTTTTGAAGAGGAAGCAAGTCAATAGCTTCAAAGGTTATTATTAGTGCCTATCATTTGGAGAACATCTTTCTTTTTGGTTCACACTCACTGGAGTCTTGGAGGATGCCCGAGTAGGAAATGGTAAATTACTGGGCTTAGTGTGAGTGTGAAGGAAGGAGTCAAGAGAAGTCAATGAGAGGGGAAGGGAGGGGAACTTTTGGGCAGGTCAGAAGAACAGGTGTTAGTAGCTACAAAAAGGAGGGGAAGCAGTTCTAGAAAGGATTAGGAGTAAGAGAAGTGCCTCTGAAGTGCTTCTTTTACATTCTTTTCTGTTACCGAGACAGCTATGCAAATAAGTCCCTTTTAGTCTGATCATAGAAGAGGAAGGGGAGGAGCTATGGGCTCCCTTTGAGAGCTCTCAGTTTGCAGGCCAGTCAGCACAAAGATTTCCTTGCTGTGCTGAGGGCCACCCCAGCAAGGACAGGAGCCAATCAACGAGGATGGCAAGGGCAGCGAGCAGGAGAGAGAGTGTGTGTGAATGTATGAATTCTTCTGCTCCCCATCTGTCTTCCCTGACAGTTGGAGAGTGGAGCCCCAAGGGATTAGGTGGGAGGCTGCCTCCTGTGAGGGAGACAGACAGGCTGTAGCCTAGACAGCAGGAGAAGGAGTTATAACAACAGTGGCTGAGCCCTATAGTCTAGGTGGCCAAAGGGAAGCGCTTTGCCTCTTTGAGTGGGAGCCCAAGGGGAGCAGAGGAAGGCTCTTAGGCCTGAAGCATGCAAAGAGAGCCAGCTATTCAGAGATTAGAAAGAGGGAGCCAAATTCTAGTAGTGAGGGGTTTTCCCCCTACATAGGACAGCATGCCTTACATAGCAAAGTACAGCCACTTCACAGTCAAAAGAACAGCTAGGAAAGAGGGAGAATGGCGTAGGTGGTGTCTGGGAACTCAAGGGAGAAGGCACCAACGGCTGTTGCCAAGGAGACTATGGACTGCATGCCAAGGCTTTCATAATCCCATATCAGATCAGAAGCACTGCCGCATCCCCATGGGCTATGCATTATGGGAGCCTACTGCTGTTTGTGTGGCAGTGATGGTGGCCCCTCAGGCCTGCAGTGGGATTCTAGCCCAGGACCTGCTCTAAATCCCTGCCCAACAAAATGAGATCCCAGATATATTAAACAGTCAACATTAAGAAATACTACCAAATTGTCCTGAATTTTTCAAGAGGTTGGTTCCCCCTCCTGATGTTCTTGCAAGTGAGCTCCTGGGTGCATGTCACCTCACCTCACGGTGCTCTCCCTGGCACAGAGGCCTCCCAGAAGGTCCTGTGGCTTGCCAGGCTTATTCCCAAGCTCAGGGAACTTCTTCCTACCTGCTGTCTCTGCCTAGAACCCTTGTCTAGCACGCCTACCTGCAGCTCCTGGCATGCTTGCCTTTTTATCATCCTTCAGGTCTCAGCTCCAATATTGCCCCCTCAGACTTTTCTGGACATCCTATCTCAAGAAGCTAAACACTCCACCCTCCGTCTCTCAGGTCAGGACCTCACCATCCTGCTTGGGAGCAGTCTTTTTCCACTGGCGTAAGTCTTTGTCATGCTTGATACCATATTCCCAACACCTGGTATGGTGCCTGACACATAGCAGGTGCTAAATAATATTTGGTGAAAGAACATTGGGATATTACCACTAGATAGAACCTTAGGGATCATGTAACCCAACCCCGTGTTGAACAGATGAGAAAACTAGGACCCACAAGGTGAAGTGTCCTGCCCTAGGTCACACAGAAGGCTAGCGGAAGAGTTGGCATAAAAACCTAGTCATGGGGTAAGTTTTCCTCACATCAATCTGACTGATGCAAACTAACCTGCCTCTACCGAGTTACACAGGAGGAGAGCTCTCCTTTTTGACAGCAAGCTGTTAAATTTTAATCTCTGCCACTCTTCCTTCATTAAGCTGCCTCCTCCTGTACAGAGCACAGGGTCTTAGAATTCTGACCTGGCTTCAGCTTGCTGCTTCTGACAGAGTCCTCACCGCCTTGGCTTGTGTAGGTAAAATGTCACAGCATGGACTTGGAACTCCTTCCCACAGAACCCAAGAGAGTGTGGCTTTTGTGCCTAGTCAAGGACCCTCAATGCAGCTGTGCCCAGAGGTTGTGTCATAGACTCAAAAAAAGTAATTGCTTGGAAATGAGACTGGCTCAAAATATCTACAATGTGACAATAAAATCCTGTTACCACAGAATCCAGCATGGAAAATTCTGTCCTGTTAGGTCAGCTAATTGCAAATGAGTCAGTGACTCGTTTTCCCCGCAGTGAAGAGACCATTGAAAGACGAGACGGCGGCAGTGCCTGCTGCCTTGGCCTGATGATTAACATGACCAATGAAGCTTCTATTTAGTCTAGTGGGAGTGGCAGAGGCTGGCCTGTGGCACCGGCCTCACCTTTCACACTTCACATCCGGTTTCATGCAGGCTCCTTAAACATGCGGCGCACAAACCCTGGGGTCCAGAGATCTCTGCCCAGAATAAAGGCGCTTTTTGTTGAGGACCCATAACAGGAAGTTACCATTCTGTGGGTCAAATCATACACTGTTGCTACTGATTTGAAAATGGAGATAAGTTACCAGTCAGCACCCCTTGAGAGGGGTGTGTGAGGGGTGCGTGCGTGTGCGTGTGTGTAGTCAAAGGTTCCATCAGATGGCTATGGCATAAGTCCTTCTCAGTTGTGATTGACTCTTGGCCTCTTTGGAACCATAGTAGGAAGTTCTATTTTGAGAAACAACTCCCCAAACCAAGGGCTGACTTTCCTACACATGGAGATGGAAGAATGAGCCCTTTATCCCTAACCCTTGCCAAATGGGCTGCTACTTGAGCAAGGGGTGAAAGGTGGCCCAGTCAGGAGGACAAACTGTTTTCCTATGAAAGGCGGCTCTCACTGCACCAAAGAACTGCCAGTGGGTCTGCCCCCAGGCAGGCTTCCTCTTAGACTCTTCTGGAAGAGGGTGTAGCTCCCAAAAAATCCTTATCAGACAGTTCACATCTGCTGAGCTTTTAGGGTCAGAATTAATTGAGTTAATACATGTGAAACACTTAGAACTCCCATGCAGTAGGCTTTCAAAAGATGTTCTCAGAATCATAGGATCATGGTCTATTAGTGGTAGGAAGAGCTTTAGTGACTGACCGTCTGATCCCACCTCTTGTTTAACAGATGAGGGGATTGAGGTCAAGAGAAGGGAAATGACCTGCTTGAGGTCACACAGCAACTCAGTACCTCAGTGAGGATCGATCCATTCACTCATTCATTCATTTCATTGACAAGTATTTAGTGAGCACCCGCTAAGGGCCAAGCTCTGTATTGAGCCCTGGGAATATAATGATGAGAGAAAAAGACTTGGTCCTTGCCTTCACAGAGCTAGTATAGTGAGGGAGACAGATATTAATTATATAATCACACAAAATATAATAATATCATAACTGTGGTGTTACAAATAATAATAATAATATGTGAAAATAGTGTTAACTGTGAGCCAGAACCTGTTCTAACCTGTATTAACTCACTTGACCCTCACAACAACTCTATGAAATAAATATAATTATCCCCATTTTTCAGATGAGGAAATTGAGGCATAGAGCTAATCAGAGGTAGAGCTGGGATTTGAACCCAGGGAGCCTGGCTCTATAGTCAGAGATCTTATAACATTATGGTTGACTGATTTTTCTTCTCTTGGCCCAAAGTGGAGTACCTTAAGCAAACTTTGTAGCACCCACTGGTCCTGGGCTGGTGTGGGCCAGGCTGCTGGAGATTCTGTGAGATGTGGTGATTGGTGGGCAAAGCTAGGTTTTGGGCATTCACATGAGAAATAAGGAACAGCTTTCTAGTCCACTCAACATATACTACTAGCCATACAACTTCTGATTGATCAAATGGCTTTTGAGCTCAAGGGCCCCAGTTCACATTCATGGCTGTTGACAGAGTAAAGGTTCCATGAATGTGTACTGAAAGGCTCAGATATATTTGGTACTGTGTATTTGGTGTGGATTGTTCTCTTTTTGGTCAGGTATGCAAGTGGGGAATCTGGGAGGGGGCAGCTGACACCATCCCTTAATCACTTACTTTGATGTGTACCAGTGCAGCATAGTTGCAAAAGGGGTGATTTTCTGAAGTAATTCAAACCTTACCCTGTGAAACCTCATTCATCTAGACTCACTAATTCAGAAATTATGAGAATTCAAACAGGCCTGGGAGGTTTACCTTTGTATTACCCAGGCAGGAAGCATGTGTTGTGCAAATAGGTAGTATAAACAAGGGCACACACATTTCTATTTCAAAAAACCAATGACTTTAAGTGATTTTGAGCATATAAATGCTGGGATGCATGTGATTACTGTACTTCACAGATGTCTCAGTTCTTTAAGGCAAACCTAGCAGGCATTTATTTGCAGAAATTAGTTTCAGTTACTGTTGTGCTGGTGACCAATTGCATTTTTAAAAGAATGTTATATAATTGTAATTTTTCTTCAATTCAGACTGACCTTTTCCCAGTGAGTCTGATATAGTGAAGTGTGATACTCAGGATTGGAACAGCTTGACCTCTACACTGGAAAGCTAAAGCTAATTAGCTCTGCAGTGATTTCCCCCTGTATGCTCAATCTAAAACCAAAGAACCAGTAAAGGAAAGAAATAAGATATCTTGGGTGGGTGCTGCTTCTCTTTTGTAACTTGAAAAGTACTGAGAACAGTAGCAGTAACCTCCTGAATTTTCCTTCCACCCTCTGAAACACGGCAGTATTCAGTGCCACTGGCTTGAGGTTGGGGCTGAGAGCTGGAGAATTTGCATTTGAGTCTGCTTTGTCACTTACTGGATGTGTGGCCTGGGGCACATTACTTTCTGAGGCTATCTCGTCATCTTTAAAAACTGGAGAAACGTGCCTCTTTCCTGAAGTGGTTATGGGAATTAAATGAGTCTGTATATTTTGAAAGTGCCTAGGACAGTGCTTGCTACATGAATGTCAAAACAAAGGATACTTTGTCTTTAGACAGTACCTTCCCCAGGAGAGGTGCATTTTGAACACTGACCTTACCTATCAACCTGGGTAGAGATGTGATAGAATTAATTTCTCCTCATCCCAATTTATGAATAGAGACAAGGCATAAACCATAAAGTGTAGTGTGTGTGTGTGTGTGTGTGTGTGTGTGCGTGTGCGTGTGTGTGTGTGTGTGTGTGTTGAGGGAAGGAGGTGTCCAAGACCTTCATCTAAGAGCCACAGGGTATGGCGGTGGAGAGGCTGGCCAAGGACTCTGTGACCTCACACACCTAGTTGGGGTCTGGATTCAAAGGGCTACTCCATTGGCTTTCATTTAGTCCTTGGGCCCTTCTATTAAGAACATCTATTAAATGATAGTGTTCCAGTTGGGGACTGTTGTGGCTTCCAGAGTGGATGCTACAGACCTATCTTTGATCACCAGGGACTTGCGTGGACCTTGAGGAGGCCTTGGTTTCTTTTTAAGGCAGTGTCTTCAAAAATACCACCCCCAGAAAACCAGCTCCTGAAATTTCACTAGAGGGGATGAGGAAGTGAAGAAAAAGGGAAGATAATTCAGGGAGCTGTGGCTTGGTGATGTTGTCTCCCACTGGAGCATAAGCTCTCCCAAAGCAAGTGTGCTTCTGTCTCCTTCTCCACTATATTGCTGGAGGGTAGGGAAGTGCTTGCACATAGCAGGCACCCAGCAGCCACTTGAGGAATGAATGAATGAATGAATGAGTTGCTTAGAGTGTGAGTGTGATCCAGGCTATGGCGGCTGTTCTGAGTCATCCAGCAGATCACACTGAGGAGCAGACTGCTCCCCAGAGAAGTAGTACCTAAGGAACTTGCATCTCTGTGTGATGTAGTTGGAGACCTATAATGAATGCCCCAGGGCATGATTTAGTGGAATCAACTTCTTGGCTTGTCTGGGGATTAAACCAGCGCTCCCCTTGGTACTGCAGATGAAAATCAAAACAGACACCTGTTTGCCCAGAGTGCCCGTGTATTGTGGATACATTCTCCTTGGTGCCCTCCCTCGGAGGCAAGTCTGTGTGCTGACAGCTGATGTAATTGCAGCCTCCACCCCAGCTTCCATCCTAACATCTCTTTCCTAGACCCCTGCAAGTGCTTTGGAGCAGAGTCCCTGCCTATGCCAGTCCGCCTTTCTAGTTCATCCTATGGGGCCCCTGAGAGCTCTCTTTCTTAAGCATAACTCTGATCTTGCCACTTGCTGGCTCAAAAACCAGCCGTGGCTTCCTGCACTTGCAGAATAGGCACCTGCTGGCTGCCTGCTATGGGGCGCACTTGGCACCCCACATTATGGTTTATGCTAACACCACCTCCGTGTACTTATCTGCTCACTAAATACTTACTGAATGCCTACATGTGAGAGGCGGCACAGGGTGGTGCTTAAGAACCTGGATGGGGTCACACTGCCTGGGTTCAAGTCCTCAGGCAAGCTACTCTGAGTCACACTTCCTCTTCTGCAAGGGTTATCCAGAGGACATGGAAAATGCTTAGTGCAGAGCCTGGCACACAGCAAGTGTTCAGGAAAAGTTAGCTGCACTTTTTGATAGGTGCTGTGTCCTGTGACCTGGGGATACTAGACATAATGTTTGCCTTCAAGGAGCT
The DNA here is from genome assembly GCF_000696425.1 of Galeopterus variegatus. Lineage (NCBI taxonomy): Eukaryota > Metazoa > Chordata > Mammalia > Dermoptera > Cynocephalidae > Galeopterus > Galeopterus variegatus. Next base: position 274,760 of record NW_007727457.1, on the reverse strand, counting down.
TGGAGTCTCCTACAGGAGTCAGACAGGAAAGTCAGTGATAACAGGTATGAGAAGTGCTACTGATAGAGGAAACTCTTGAGGAAAGAAGGGGGTACTATCAGGAAATGCCCCAAGGACAGAGAGATGCTTGTCCTGAATGACAAGCAGAAGAGGCTGGAGAGGAGACTCCCAGCCAGAGAGATCAATATCTGCAAAGACATGGGTGAACTCAGCACATACAGGTCAATTGCATGTGGGCTGGCCTGGCTGGGGCAAAGTATGTGCATTAGTGTCGGTGGGTAGGCCAGAAAGGTAATGAGTTTGGAGGGACGTGCTAAGTAACTGAACTTGACCTTGAAAGTGATGATGTGCCAAAGAGGGAAAGTGTTGTAGTCAGTTGGTTTTTTTCCAAAAGATTGCACTGTTTCCCCAGCTGCTGTGTAGGGGATAGACCAGAGATGGGACAAGTTTTAGAGACCACCAGGAAGGCTTCTGTCATCATCTGTTAGAAATGATAAAGGTCAGAGCTGAGGACCGCAGACGTGCAGAGACATTTGGGATGTAGAATTGAATGTAACTGGTGACTGGCAGTGTTTAGGGCCAACGCATAGGAAAATGTCTAGTACAAGTAGAATGCCCAACACCAACATTACAGGTGCAGACACAATTTTCATTTGCCACAGGCCACAGAGGGCCGATTTGGTTTGTTATTGAGGAGCCCCAGGAGACGTGTCATCCGGGAGTGATCTGGAAAAGGGTCCATTTCAGGAGGATTCTTCTGGCTAAGATTGCATGTGTGGGCTGGATAAAAAGGAAGAGACACAGGCGACCAAGAGACCAATTAGAATGAGGCTGGGTGGATGCTACTCCTGATAGGACTCCGAGAGGGTCTGCATCAGGAGGATGGTGATGGAAGAGGAGACCAAAGTCCCAGTGTGAGAGTGGCCACCCGAAAAAGGGCAACAGACATGTGGCTGATTGGATCCTGGCATTAGAGAAGTTGAAGAGAGGACAGAACTAAAGAGAACTGTTTAGCAACAGGTATATGACAGAAAGTGGAGCATGATCACTGGGCCAGCCATTGGAGGGTGGGAGTGACGTGATGAAAACACCGTCCCCTCCTGGGGCACACAGAATGAACATGCAGTATATAGAAGGTGCTTACTAATTGTGTTAGATTGACCAGACATGGCACCAACCATACCAAGGCCTGGGCAAGCAGGCAGGACCACTAACTCACCTGTGCAGAGCTCCTGTGGTACGGGGAGTAGTGGAGTGGCCCAGAGATAGCTGTGTCATGAGGAAGGGCCGGGTACTGGCCCTGCATTGGATGAGGATGCTGGTTGCCATAGCTTCCATAGTTATAGCTGCCTGTGTACCTAAAACGCACCAAGCACATTGAACAGTGTGAGTAATAGCAGGGAGAACGTGAGTATTAGCAGGGAGAACACAGCAGTTTCACACCTCAACCTCATCTGTTCTTTTCTGTTCTTGTTCTTTGTTTCTTCCTTTCCCCCCCCCTCCACTCTTTTTTTTTTTTTTTTTTTTTGATTCTTACTATCTCCACTCTGTGGCCTTGTTGTGGTAGTTTAAAACCCCAGGTTGATTGTCCTTCTCCCTCAGCACACCCCAGCACCCCTCCCTTACCCCAGCAAGTGCTCAGGGAAGAAAATCTAGCCCTGAGCAAAACATAATTAATGATGGAAAACCTCTACTCCTGTTGTTTTTAAAGGTCCCATAATATATCCTGAAGTCAAATAGGAAAAAAAAAAAAAAGAAAGAAATTGCTTTGGGATTTATGGGTTTTTTTGTATTACTCAGACCTCTGCTTCCCTATCATGGGGAAGGGTATTTCTCTAAGCTCTCACCTGGGGGAAAACACCATGGTGTGGTCAACCAGGCATCAAAGAGCCGGGTTCTAAGCCAGGCTTCACCACTTTCTAGCTATGTAGCTTTGGGCTACTTATAACCCTGTTTCTCACATCTGTAAAAATGCTGCATGTGGTTATTCTGAGGATCATATGTGTGAGGACACTCTATAAAACAAAGTCCTATGTAAGCATAGGCTACTATTATCACCATTCTTCTTAGTAACATTTTTACAGCAAAGATGCTGACCTGTGATGTGTCTACTCTTCCGTTCCTGAAGGATCAGAAAGCTCTCAGAAATAGTTTTTTCAGAAGTTATTCTAAATATGTGGAAACATACTCTAAAAAGTCCCCTGAGGAAATAATAGCTGCCCTGTTGGCTGCTCAGGGGCGCCTGAACCTATGGAAAAGTACACCAACATCCAGGCCTGTGCCCCCCATCAGGGTCACTGCCTTGCTGCATTATGCTGTGCCACCTGTGTGGAAGGGACCCGAGAGGTCCTCCCCCTCCTGCTCCCATGTCCCCCACAGCTGGTCTGTTGGAATCTGGCCTGTGAGCAGCTGCAGGTGAGGCCTGCTGCACCACATGGTAGCCTCTCTTTTTAACGTCAAGAATGTTTTCCAGATCACTGCTCATTAGATATTGTAAGGTTGTAGTGTCTTTTGTAGCGTCTTTTGATAAAGATAATGCATAATGGCAAAAAGCTACTGTGATTCAGGTAATGTTATCGAATGGATTTGTAGTTTATTCATCATAGCAACATTACTCCACAGATTTGAAAAAAATATGGGCAAAATAAATGGTTGATTTATTTAGTGGACAAAACGCTGCTGGAAACCACAGGGATGTCCTGAACCCCATGAATAAATGGCCTTCCAAGGACCTCCAGCCCGCAGATGGGGAAGCCCTCCTCCACATGGAATCATAAAAGATCAGACCTACTATGAAGCTTTGTGAGGCTACAAAGTGTACAGAGCCACCCAGGGAAACTGCTGAAAGGGTTTTCAGCTGAAGCTTTCAAAGAGTAAAGAGGGAAGAACACAGATTTTGGAGTCAGATGGTTGCTCAGTCTGGGCCCCACCTTTTACCAGCCATGTGACCTTGGGGAACTGAAGTTAATCAACCAAGTCTCAATTTCCTCATCTGTAAAATGGGGTCACTAACACCTACCTACTTACCTCACCTGGCTGTTGTAGGGACTCCATGAGGCAGCTGTCCACAGTATGGTGCTGAGCACACTGTGAGGACTCAGCAAAGGGTAACAACCTTCCTGTCCTTTAAGAAAACAGCTGCCAAATAAAAAACCCCTTTTTAAATAAAATTTAAAAGTAAGGCAGCATCCCAGGAAGGTCACCTACCCATGTTCCTCTCTGTGGGGATAAACTGGTATCCTGTGTGTGACGGAGGAAGATGGCACATGAGTGCTTCTCATACAGGGCAGCTGTTGGGAGTTTTCAGCTGGGGATCCAGCAGCTGTCGTCACCGTGTATGTTAGAGACCATGTGTATGACTGCATCGCTCCTGCAGAGACAAATTAAGATGCATTGGTCACCAACACAGTTCTTTCTTGGAACATTTTAGGGCTTCTCATTGCTCTTAAGCTGAAGGCCAAATCTTTACAAGGCATGTGTCTCTGGCTCTGTTGACCTTACCAGAAGCATCCCCCATCCCCTGCCTTAGTTCTGTCTAGTCCAGCCATGGTATCTTTCTTTCATTTTATCCAGAGTACTATGATTCCCAGTACCATGGGGCCTTTGCACCTGCTGTTTCTGCTGCCTAGGATCCTCACTTGTCCCTCATTCTACATAACTCAATCCAGAGATGCTGTCTCCTAACCCCAGACTTGGTCAGCTCCCACGCTGCACTGTGGGCCTTCATGGCGCCTACTGCAATTTGTAGTCCTGCTCCATTAGTGAATGTAATTTGATTAATGCCTGTCCCCTCACCACAATGTAAGCTCCATGAGGATAGGAGCTTGTCTGTTTTGCTCACTGTTAGATCCCCAGTGCTTAGCACAGAGCCTGGTGGCCAAAGGACTCTCAATAAAAATTTTAAAAGGAAGGAAAGGGAAAGGAAAGATGAAAGGAAAAAAGGAAAAGAAAGGAGGGAGGGACGGAGAACAAAGGAAAGCTTGGGGCAATGTGGCCCAGATAGGCACTACAAATTAACTTTTCAACACTAAACACAGCAGGTGTTAAGGGTCCAACAGATTGCTTTAAGCAAAAATAGGTACTCATACTGGTCAACTACCAAAAATAAAAACGACAAAAAATAGGTAGATTATTGGGCTCTGGCTGTCAACGTCTTTCTGAAGAGTATTAGACAGTGATCTGGACAGTGACCTACTCCATACATATTATTAATTCCATTTTTTTACTTTTTAATTGAATACCTTGAAATTGCTAGGGAGTGGGGGGAAAACTGGCAAAATTAAAAGCCCTCAGATGCTTAGAATTTTATGAGATAGAATTTTTTAAAAAAGTGATAATTTAAGAAATTGCTAATAGCCATACACTCATCGGCAAACTTAATTTCTGATAAATTTTAAAATATGTTAACATAGTGGAAATAAACTTATTTTAGAAGGCTTTTAGCACATGGAAAACTAAAGAATTGGTTAAGGGAAGCCATTTTTAAGGTGAAGAAAAAGAGAAAACTTGTTCCTCCAATTCTATATTTTCTGCAGCAGACCATTTCTACAATTCCTCTGGGAAGAGAAAGGAAAAGGGTTTGGGTTTAAAATTTTAGTTCATTATATTCCAAGGACTTTGCAAATCACACAGAAGAGTAGCTGCATTGACATAGAGTAGCAGGAGGAAGCAGAGTTGGTGGATCAGCCAGTTATGTGACAGAGACTCAATAAGGAACACCTTTGAAGGAATGTGGAAATGGAACCCTATTTTAAATGTATCAGTTTGTTACTAAGAGAACGAACCCTGTGTTGCCCTGTGCTAAGTGCTTTACAAATACACTTTAGAGAAACATCATCCCAAGTTCACAGATGAGGAAACTAAGGGTAAAATCCAAAAGAATTTAAGGGAGCATAAAGGAATACAGAAGTCAAGAAGATAATATGAAAATGAGAGCAAAAGAAAAACAAAATTGGAGGCAAAAAATGCAATAAGGAATGAGGTGAAACATGCCTACCCTAAATGTCCAAATTCTTCCTATATATGGGCCTTAAACTTGGCTCTCAGTTTTCCAGGAGCCAATGCTAAAAGGAAAACCTGACAGTTAAGAACCAACCATAATATAGTGAACAAACTGCTCAGGAATATACTGTCCTTGGAATTCAGCTCAAACAGGAGTTCCTTTCAGACGCCCTCATAAATAGGCAATTGCGAACAGTTCAACAGTGTCCTCAGAGAAACCTTTACAGTGGACTCTGTCTTGATTCTCAGGATTGTTCCTTATGTCAATTCTAACTGCAGGCTAGTGGCATCACAGAAAAGTCCAGTTGCAGGGAAACTTAGAATGTTAAATAGCTTGCCCAAGGTCCCAGAGGGAGTGCGTGGCCCAGTGGGGCTCTGAACCCACGTCTCCTACCCACTTTCTTCCTTCTACTGGAATGTCTGTCTGCTCTGGGTCCTGCTTCTGCCGTGTACTGGCTATGAGATCTTGGGCTATGTACTGGCTGTTGAGTACTGGCTATGGGATCTTAAACTTTAGGGGCCTTTGTTTCATCACCTATAAAACAGAGATAATAATATCTATCTCACAGGACTGTTGTGAGGAGTAACTGAGATAACATAATTCAAAAAGCCTGACACATGCTAGCCTTTAAATGACATTCAAACACTCTTCATTAGAAATCCAAGTATTCTTAAGTGAGTCTTTCTTACA
>NW_007727457.1:264499-269058 GCF_000696425.1 Galeopterus variegatus | reverse complement strand
CCTTTTTTTTTTTTTTTTTTTTTGATTCTTACTATCTCCACTCTGTGGCCTTGTTGTGGTAGTTTAAAACCCCAGGTTGATTGTCCTTCTCCCTCAGCACACCCCAGCACCCCTCCCTTACCCCAGCAAGTGCTCAGGGAAGAAAATCTAGCCCTGAGCAAAACATAATTAATGATGGAAAACCTCTACTCCTGTTGTTTTTAAAGGTCCCATAATATATCCTGAAGTCAAATAGGAAAAAAAAAAAAAAGAAAGAAATTGCTTTGGGATTTATGGGTTTTTTTGTATTACTCAGACCTCTGCTTCCCTATCATGGGGAAGGGTATTTCTCTAAGCTCTCACCTGGGGGAAAACACCATGGTGTGGTCAACCAGGCATCAAAGAGCCGGGTTCTAAGCCAGGCTTCACCACTTTCTAGCTATGTAGCTTTGGGCTACTTATAACCCTGTTTCTCACATCTGTAAAAATGCTGCATGTGGTTATTCTGAGGATCATATGTGTGAGGACACTCTATAAAACAAAGTCCTATGTAAGCATAGGCTACTATTATCACCATTCTTCTTAGTAACATTTTTACAGCAAAGATGCTGACCTGTGATGTGTCTACTCTTCCGTTCCTGAAGGATCAGAAAGCTCTCAGAAATAGTTTTTTCAGAAGTTATTCTAAATATGTGGAAACATACTCTAAAAAGTCCCCTGAGGAAATAATAGCTGCCCTGTTGGCTGCTCAGGGGCGCCTGAACCTATGGAAAAGTACACCAACATCCAGGCCTGTGCCCCCCATCAGGGTCACTGCCTTGCTGCATTATGCTGTGCCACCTGTGTGGAAGGGACCCGAGAGGTCCTCCCCCTCCTGCTCCCATGTCCCCCACAGCTGGTCTGTTGGAATCTGGCCTGTGAGCAGCTGCAGGTGAGGCCTGCTGCACCACATGGTAGCCTCTCTTTTTAACGTCAAGAATGTTTTCCAGATCACTGCTCATTAGATATTGTAAGGTTGTAGTGTCTTTTGTAGCGTCTTTTGATAAAGATAATGCATAATGGCAAAAAGCTACTGTGATTCAGGTAATGTTATCGAATGGATTTGTAGTTTATTCATCATAGCAACATTACTCCACAGATTTGAAAAAAATATGGGCAAAATAAATGGTTGATTTATTTAGTGGACAAAACGCTGCTGGAAACCACAGGGATGTCCTGAACCCCATGAATAAATGGCCTTCCAAGGACCTCCAGCCCGCAGATGGGGAAGCCCTCCTCCACATGGAATCATAAAAGATCAGACCTACTATGAAGCTTTGTGAGGCTACAAAGTGTACAGAGCCACCCAGGGAAACTGCTGAAAGGGTTTTCAGCTGAAGCTTTCAAAGAGTAAAGAGGGAAGAACACAGATTTTGGAGTCAGATGGTTGCTCAGTCTGGGCCCCACCTTTTACCAGCCATGTGACCTTGGGGAACTGAAGTTAATCAACCAAGTCTCAATTTCCTCATCTGTAAAATGGGGTCACTAACACCTACCTACTTACCTCACCTGGCTGTTGTAGGGACTCCATGAGGCAGCTGTCCACAGTATGGTGCTGAGCACACTGTGAGGACTCAGCAAAGGGTAACAACCTTCCTGTCCTTTAAGAAAACAGCTGCCAAATAAAAAACCCCTTTTTAAATAAAATTTAAAAGTAAGGCAGCATCCCAGGAAGGTCACCTACCCATGTTCCTCTCTGTGGGGATAAACTGGTATCCTGTGTGTGACGGAGGAAGATGGCACATGAGTGCTTCTCATACAGGGCAGCTGTTGGGAGTTTTCAGCTGGGGATCCAGCAGCTGTCGTCACCGTGTATGTTAGAGACCATGTGTATGACTGCATCGCTCCTGCAGAGACAAATTAAGATGCATTGGTCACCAACACAGTTCTTTCTTGGAACATTTTAGGGCTTCTCATTGCTCTTAAGCTGAAGGCCAAATCTTTACAAGGCATGTGTCTCTGGCTCTGTTGACCTTACCAGAAGCATCCCCCATCCCCTGCCTTAGTTCTGTCTAGTCCAGCCATGGTATCTTTCTTTCATTTTATCCAGAGTACTATGATTCCCAGTACCATGGGGCCTTTGCACCTGCTGTTTCTGCTGCCTAGGATCCTCACTTGTCCCTCATTCTACATAACTCAATCCAGAGATGCTGTCTCCTAACCCCAGACTTGGTCAGCTCCCACGCTGCACTGTGGGCCTTCATGGCGCCTACTGCAATTTGTAGTCCTGCTCCATTAGTGAATGTAATTTGATTAATGCCTGTCCCCTCACCACAATGTAAGCTCCATGAGGATAGGAGCTTGTCTGTTTTGCTCACTGTTAGATCCCCAGTGCTTAGCACAGAGCCTGGTGGCCAAAGGACTCTCAATAAAAATTTTAAAAGGAAGGAAAGGGAAAGGAAAGATGAAAGGAAAAAAGGAAAAGAAAGGAGGGAGGGACGGAGAACAAAGGAAAGCTTGGGGCAATGTGGCCCAGATAGGCACTACAAATTAACTTTTCAACACTAAACACAGCAGGTGTTAAGGGTCCAACAGATTGCTTTAAGCAAAAATAGGTACTCATACTGGTCAACTACCAAAAATAAAAACGACAAAAAATAGGTAGATTATTGGGCTCTGGCTGTCAACGTCTTTCTGAAGAGTATTAGACAGTGATCTGGACAGTGACCTACTCCATACATATTATTAATTCCATTTTTTTACTTTTTAATTGAATACCTTGAAATTGCTAGGGAGTGGGGGGAAAACTGGCAAAATTAAAAGCCCTCAGATGCTTAGAATTTTATGAGATAGAATTTTTTAAAAAAGTGATAATTTAAGAAATTGCTAATAGCCATACACTCATCGGCAAACTTAATTTCTGATAAATTTTAAAATATGTTAACATAGTGGAAATAAACTTATTTTAGAAGGCTTTTAGCACATGGAAAACTAAAGAATTGGTTAAGGGAAGCCATTTTTAAGGTGAAGAAAAAGAGAAAACTTGTTCCTCCAATTCTATATTTTCTGCAGCAGACCATTTCTACGATTCCTCTGGGAAGAGAAAGGAAAAGGGTTTGGGTTTAAAATTTTAGTTCGTTATATTCCAAGGACTTTGCAAATCACACAGAAGAGTAGCTGCATTGACATAGAGTAGCAGGAGGAAGCAGAGTTGGTGGATTAGCCAGTTATGTGACAGAGACTCAATAAGGAACACCTTTAGTGAAGAAAAAGAGAAAACTTGTTCCTCCAATTCTATATTTTCTGCAGCAGACCATTTCTACAATTCCTCTGGGAAGAGAAAGGAAAAGGGTTTGGGTTTAAAATTTTAGTTCATTATATTCCAAGGACTTTGCAAATCACACAGAAGAGTAGCTGCATTGACATAGAGTAGCAGGAGGAAGCAGAGTTGGTGGATCAGCCAGTTATGTGACAGAGACTCAATAAGGAACACCTTTGAAGGAATGTGGAAATGGAACCCTATTTTAAATGTATCAGTTTGTTACTAAGAGAACGAACCCTGTGTTGCCCTGTGCTAAGTGCTTTACAAATACACTTTAGAGAAACATCATCCCAAGTTCACAGATGAGGAAACTAAGGGTAAAATCCAAAAGAATTTAAGGGAGCATAAAGGAATACAGAAGTCAAGAAGATAATATGAAAATGAGAGCAAAAGAAAAACAAAATTGGAGGCAAAAAATGCAATAAGGAATGAGGTGAAACATGCCTACCCTAAATGTCCAAATTCTTCCTATATATGGGCCTTAAACTTGGCTCTCAGTTTTCCAGGAGCCAATGCTAAAAGGAAAACCTGACAGTTAAGAACCAACCATAATATAGTGAACAAACTGCTCAGGAATATACTGTCCTTGGAATTCAGCTCAAACAGGAGTTCCTTTCAGACGCCCTCATAAATAGGCAATTGCGAACAGTTCAACAGTGTCCTCAGAGAAACCTTTACAGTGGACTCTGTCTTGATTCTCAGGATTGTTCCTTATGTCAATTCTAACTGCAGGCTAGTGGCATCACAGAAAAGTCCAGTTGCAGGGAAACTTAGAATGTTAAATAGCTTGCCCAAGGTCCCAGAGGGAGTGCGTGGCCCAGTGGGGCTCTGAACCCACGTCTCCTACCCACTTTCTTCCTTCTACTGGAATGTCTGTCTGCTCTGGGTCCTGCTTCTGCCGTGTACTGGCTATGAGATCTTGGGCTATGTACTGGCTGTTGAGTACTGGCTATGGGATCTTAAACTTTAGGGGCCTTTGTTTCATCACCTATAAAACAGAGATAATAATATCTATCTCACAGGACTGTTGTGAGGAGTAACTGAGATAACATAATTCAAAAAGCCTGACACATGCTAGCCTTTAAATGACATTCAAACACTCTTCATTAGAAATCCAAGTATTCTTAAGTGAGTCTTTCTTACAGTAGATATTTCTGTATTTCTCATGTCAGATCCCAAGAAAGGTAAGTTTCTTGGGTCAGATTCTATCACCAGATCGAAACTTTTCAATAGCAACAGTATTTAAACCAATTACAGCAAACTTCTAAACATGTTTTTC
>NW_007727457.1:261677-264125 GCF_000696425.1 Galeopterus variegatus | reverse complement strand
AAATGACATTCAAACACTCTTCATTAGAAATCCAAGTATTCTTAAGTGAGTCTTTCTTACACTAGATATTTCTGTATTTCTCATGTCAGATCCCAAGAAAGGTAAGTTTCTTGGGTCAGATTCTATCACCAGATCGAAACTTTTCAATAGCAACAGTATTTAAACCAATTACAGCAAACTTCTAAACATGTTTTTCTATAAAATCACTGGTGTCCTTATTCGGCAGTATAGCTAAAAGTACCCCTTCCTGCTTTGCACATCTATGCCATGTTTGTCCCCCAAAATGTAATGACTTGGGCAGGCTATGTGTTAGGTATCATTTATAAGAATCGTAAGAAGATCGGAAGGGAAAACCCCCATAATGATCACAACTCAGATGATTAGATTATGTGTGATTGCCCTCCTCTGTGTTTTAAACTTCATTTGAAGTTATATTACTGTCATAATTTTAAATAATACTCGTTTTATTAAAATAGGTTATCTTTGGGTGGTGGGATTGAGGCTGATTTTTAAATTTTCTGTTTATTTTGCTTATCTGTATATTTCTGTAATGAATGTGTATTGCCTCTGTAAAAAGAAAAACATTAATAAAATACATTAAACAAATTTTACAATTGGAAGTGGAATTGGAGGGGGGTGGGAAGTTTGGAAGAACAATGTACCAGCCACAACAAGCGAGTGATTAACCCTTCAAGCCCCTGGGACCTCAGGAGAGCACAGCGAGGTCAGTGGATATTTAAAGAGGGCAGCCAAGGAAGCCAAAGGATTTTTTTTTCCCAAGCAGTAGGAAGACATCATGATAATAGCCATCACCTGAGAGAATTCAGCAGAAGTTACTTTTGTATGAGCCCCTGGAGCACAGCAACTGTTCCTTTTTCATCTCTGTATCCCCAACAGAGAGTCTGCCAAATAGTAGGTGTTCAGTAAATTTTTGTTCCATTGAATTTGTTGTTGAAGCAGTAAATGCTGCTAGAAATAGACGTTATCAAACAAAAAGCTAGTGGAACTCTTGGAAAAATGGGCTCCTGTGGTCCAGGGAACAAAACCCCTAAATGGCCGTGTGCCAGCAATCTAACACGTCCACTCAGGCAGGCTTAAGCAGATTAACACCTACTGGCTTGGGTGAGAAACGCTTTTTGCCTGGGGAGCAGAAAAGAACACCCCTTGCATTCCCTTTCCTACCAGTGGGACCTCCGGTGAGAATTGCTGTGGCTGCTGCTTCTTTATTAAAGGAACCTAATAAAAGAAAATCTGTGCAGCTAACAGCTTTTGCTTAGTTTTTAAGACAGCTCTAATGCTTTTTATTTGTTGGTAAAACAATAACAAACCTTGCCTATTGATCTAATTCTTATATTTTTTCCTTATCTTCCCCCTCTCCGCCTTCTCATATCCCTATTTATTTAAAGGTCTGAGGATAGTGGTAGAAGTCACTGATCTTCCGCCTATAAAGATCCCAAGAGGAGCAGTGGTTGGTCACCTTGTAGTATTGAAACTGGTAAGGGGAACATTTTCTTCCCTTCCCACCCGGTCTGAGGATAGTGGTAGAAGTCACTGATCTTCCGCCTATAAAGATCCCAAGAGGAGCAGTAGTTGGTCACCTTGTAGTATTGAAACTGGTAAGGGGAACATTTTCTTCCCTTCCCACCCCCAACAAAACATTCTTCTTCCCCAGGGTTTTGTTTTAGAAGGGTAAACACAGGACAGGAAGGGCCTTGGAATATAATAGACAATCAATAATGATTTGCTGAATAAATGAATGAATGATCATCCAACATAAATCAGAGCTCATGCTAGTTTCTTTTTATACATTGACTCAATCTTCATAACAACCTCCTTTTTTAGGTGAGAAAATTGAGGGTCAAGAGGTTAAATAACTTGCTCAGGTAAGTGGCCGAGTTGGAATTTGAACACAGATCTGCCCAACTCCAAATGTGGATTCTGATTCAGTAGGTTGGGAGTGGGGCAGTCATAACAATCTTCTAAAACACGGACCACACTTGGAGTATCAAGGCTATAACACACTTCCTCCTGTCACACATCCTGCATGTGGAGGGCCATTAAAAATCGGAAGTTGTGAGATTCTGCTACAGACTTGTGAAAATTTAGACTGCTTCCCAGGCTACTTTTCCTTCACATCTTGGACTATAGCCTTTGAACCTTTTCCCTCCTAGGATTCTATAAATCATCACAGATGTGGTTCAAGTTTTGAGCTAGCCTAAGCCTTTTGTTTGTATCTTCCTAAAAAGCTCCTTTATGTGTGTCAAGATTCTGGCGCTGCCCCACCCTATACAGTAGCCACTAGCCACATGTAGCTATTTAATGTTAAATTAATTAAAACTAAGTACAATTAGAAATTCAGTTCCTTAGTTGCACTAGCCACATTAGTAGCTACTGTTTTGGACAACTGAGATAAGCAAAACAACCTCCTTTTTTAGGTGAGAAAAAAAA
>NW_007727457.1:240845-261446 GCF_000696425.1 Galeopterus variegatus | reverse complement strand
CCTTTGAACCTTTTCCCTCCTAGGATTCTATAAATCATCACAGATGTGGTTCAAGTTTTGAGCTAGCCTAAGCCTTTTGTTTGTATCTTCCTAAAAAGCTCCTTTATGTGTGTCAAGATTCTGGCGCTGCCCCACCCTATACAGTAGCCACTAGCCACATGTAGCTATTTAATGTTAAATTAATTAAAACTAAGTACAATTAGAAATTCAGTTCCTTAGTTGCACTAGCCACATTAGTAGCTACTGTTTTGGACAACTGAGATAAGCAAAACAACCTCCTTTTTTAGGTGAGAAAAAAAAGAGTCAGGCGGTTAAATGACTTGCTCAGGTAGGTTCTTGCACAGACAGTTCATTTTGAACAACACTGCTTGACAGTATTTGATACTAAACAAACATTTCCTGTAAGCTTCAAGATGAGACAGGGAAAAGAAGATTGTATTATCTATACCTGTACCATGTGTATCCCACTCGCTATCATCTTTCCTTAAGATAGCTGTGTTTAGGAGGAATACCAACTGAAGGTGGAAACCTCATCTGTCTGAGTTACACCTTACCAATAGTGCCAAGGTCAAAATCTGGTTGACAGAACTGAGCAGAGGTGGCAAATGAATGAGTTCCCAGAGAGATGTGTTGATTCATGAACTAGCCTCTGCCTCTCTTTGTAGTTTCCTCTCATGCCACTCTCCCTTAGCTGTATGCACTATACAGTCATCACTATGCCACGCTCTTTTCTGCCTCGGGTCTGTGCACATGCTGTTTCTTACTGCCTAGAATGTTCTTTCCCCTCCCCAATCTTTATGTGGCTGGCTAATAATGATACTTCAGGTCTCAATAAATGTCACCTCCTTAGGGAGGGCTTCTCTGACCACCAACTAAGGCGGGTCCCTATTCTATACTTTTCCCTAACACACTATTAATTTTACTACTCATAGCATTTATGACCATTCGAAATCATATATTTACCTGATGGCTTACTTCTGTGTTGACTCTTCCCCACTAGAATGTGAGAACCATGAGGGCAGTGACTATGTCTGTCCCAGGACATGGCACAGATTAGACATGTAATACATATGTGTCGAATGAGTGAATCCAAGGTCCCAACACCAAGTCAAGACTTGATGGTGTGAAGTCAGAGTGGAATAAACAATCTATTTTCAATTCCAACTTATGTTTCCAAGTTCTTTTTCTTTTTTTTTTTTAGTGAAAATAAAGCAGCAGAGATGAAAGGAGGAGGAATTCACTGGCAGCCATCAAAAGCTCTGTGGCAGGGCTGAAGTGTCCACCGTATCCCACTCAGTTTAGCTGCCCTCAGAATACTAGGCTTTTGTTACTTGGAAAGACTAGGGGTCAGTTATCTTTGTTACATCCTCAACTGATGTAGAGAAAACGCAGCTGGGCAGGCCAGATGTTCTACAGTTAGGGCCATTTATGAGGAATTTGCCTTTATTTCATTAGGCATCTTAGCATCTCAGTGATTTAATTTGCTGGTTTTGTGTTGCAGGGAACCCACGGTGAGAAGTTGAAAACATGAGTTTAATAGTTAACTTTTATTGTCATTGCCAAAGGAGGGAATACTGAAAATGACATCATAAATGAGGTTTTAGAACCCTTCAGTGGCCTGACCTGGAAAGAGTAGGAGCTTAACATTTAGCTTTAAATGACATTAAAGAATTGCAGCCCAATATCACGTTAAATGGACTGATCTGTTTGGCACCAGGTGCCATGCTCCTGAGGAGAAAAAGAGCCAGTTTTCCTTAAGGAAAGTGAAGGTTTCTGAACTTTGCCAGGCAGTGGGGGAGGTGGCAAGTCCACAGAATTGGGGAGGGGGGTAGAATGGACAATTGAGCTAGATTTACCTTGTGGAAATCTGTTGAAATGCAGTCCTTTAGCCTGTCTCTTATCAAGGCATTGCCATAGACTTTAATAAGCCTCATCAAAATTGGCCATACATCAGGTTCAATTTTAGTTACTTGATATTCCTTTCTTTTCCTTTTCTCCCCCCTCCTTTTAAAAAAATCATAAGTGCAGTCTTAAGAAAACATGTTTAGAAATACATGTAAGTATGGATATGGAACTAGACATAGATTTCAATATGCAGAATGTCTGTTTTCCTAGTGAATCATATAACTCATTATCTGCACGACCTTGTATCCCCTAGTCGTTGTATCAAAAGATGCCAAAAGGTTATATGCAGTAAATTAATATTTGCTTTGTGCTCATCAAGCCAACATAATATTGTTCTCTTTTCTGCAGCTGAAAAATGGGGAAGCATCCATCCAAAGTGAGACATTGATTTGTGGAAGAGTCGCAGGTACCTGATTGGCCCTGACTCTCAGCAAGTTGAATGTGATAATATTTACATCATCTGATCAATGATATTCAGAGTTTGCTAGACACGCAGCAAAATAACTAGGTCACATAAAATTTCATTTAAGGTTTTAATAAACTTTTTTAGCCAATGGTTGTTTTGTTTTGTTTTGTTTTCTCTCACCTTTTTAAAATTTCTTGCCTCCTGGTTTGTGTCCATTTTTTAAAATTGGTTTTCCTGTTTTTATAGCAAGCTACTTCAGAAACTTTTTGGAAAGTAGATAGGCTATATATCAAGCAATAATTTAAAAATAGAAATAAAAATTAACTGGGTATGAAAGCCCTGTGCTGAGTTAACCTTTTTTGAAAAAAAGAAACATGGCAAATGCATTTTATAAGATTTACTTAATTGTTTTCCAGTTTACATTACTGTCCAATGAAAGTTTGCACAAGTCCCCAAATTTAAGAAGCCTATCATAATAGATTTCCTAGTATTTAGATGTAGGTTGTATATAAATAATTTGTGCTTTATAATATGTCTGTAAAACCATACATGTTGTTAGGATATTACATTTATATTTCCTCCAAAACATGACCCACTTTGCATGCCAAGATCCGGTCTAATTTAGCAATGGAGTATTTCAAAAGTGGTACTTGAGAAAAATATTATACATAGTTTTATATAGGATGACATTTTTAATGCCCCCTGGAGATATCTGAGAACAAAGCTGGAATGTGCCAAAATCTTCAAAGCTTACAATCATCTGAAGAGAAGCTGTTTCACATTTGTATTTCTAAGAAGCTACTTTTATGACTCTTGAACACATTGCACAGAAATCTCTGAACACATTTGTGATATTCCTGCGGCCTTGACTATCACACCTGCCATAACTTGAGGCCTCCAAATTGCTACAAAGAAAGCCAGGCAGGCTCACTAGCTGGTTGAGAATTATGGGGAGATATAGAAATCCTTCACACTCTTCCCATCCCTTATTTCCTTAGATCCTCCTTGTTTGCTATGTTTCGACACTGCTGGAAATGTTTCTTGCAAATTGTTTCAGCTTCATAATGTAGAACTGATGTATTTGCATACTTTCCCTGTTTATTCCAGAAGTAAGGATGTTATCACTGACAGACTTATGCGTGTGTCTCCCTGGTGATGGTGGTGGGGATATGGGGGCAGGATTTTTCACGTAATGGCTCCTGGCTGCTCTTACTTCCCTGGCTCCTTCCTGAGAGAGGCAGGGGACTCAGAGGATGGTTGCCCTATAATTCCAATCTTGGAAGAATCCTGGGCTGTTGAGAGTTGTGGCCAGTCTTAAGTTCTCTTCCCTTACTATGTTCATGAACATTAGTTATTTTTTTCTACACAACTCTTCTTCCTGAGCTTTCTAAACAGCAACTACAACAACCCACTACAGAGAGAAAATGGGAGGGAGGTGGGAGTCTTACCATGATCTTCCTCCTCAAAGTAGAAAACAAAATATGATTTCAGGTACATGTATGTAAACAAACATAGCAACACTTAAATCTAAATTTCTTCTTTTCGGCAGCTGGCTGGTACGGGGATCCAAACCAGTGACCTTGGTATTAGAAGGTTGTGCTCTAACCAACTGAGCTAACCAGCCAGCCCTTCAAGTCTAAATTTCTACAGAAGAAGTCAGCTCTCTGTAGTTGTGTACCCAAGGTGAAACAGAGCTCGATCTAATGCCAGTTCCTGACAGCCCAACTTTTCAATGCTCTGAAGAATCTGGTCTTCCTTGCAGTCCCTGACAGAGAGCCACTGAGTTTGTTGGCAAGTGTTTGCCCCTGGCAAAGTATAAAAGACAGCAGGCACCTATATGCTCTTAAGCATCCATTCATTCCCTCTGAGTAGATGTAGTTCTGGAGAGAGAAGAAACTTTGGGGAAGAAATTAACCAAAAGACTCCTGGAACTCCAAGTTCCCTGAAAATAACATGCTCTCCCTTGTCTCCAGACTTTGTGTTAGTTCCTCCCTCTACCTGGAATACCTTCTCTCCCATTCTTCAGCCTTCTCAGAACCTCCAAATACGGGCTGGAGGCCTCCTTTGTGCTCTCCTCCCACCCTGGCTTTTCTCCCAACTTAGCACTTACCACATCACAACATATTAACTGTGCACCATTGTGTCCCAGCTGTTGGAAAGTGTTTAGCACACAGAATCCACTCCAGAAGAACTTGCTGGACAAATCAATGGATGTGTGGGTGAATGAATGAATGATAAAGACAGCATCCCTAATGGTGCAATCTGACCTCATTATTGGTCCTCAAAAAAATATATATGGACAAATCAATGGATGTGTGGGTGAATGAATGAATGATAAAGACAGCATCCCTAATGGTGCGATCTGACCTCATTATTGGTCCTCAAAAAAAAAAAAAAAAAAATATATATATATATGATTTAGTTCCCAGTCTATTCTGGTAACAGTACTATTCTAAGTAGAACTAGGATATAACTAAGGCCATGCTCCAAGAATCTGGGGGAAGATTATAACTTGGAGAGTGAGGGAAACATTAAAAAAGGTGAGTAGGATTTTGTCAGGCAGAGGGTAGAAGGGGGCTAGTCCGGGAAGGAGCAACAGTGTGAGAAGTGACTTGGAGAACAAGACTTGTTAAGGCGTTAATGTGAGGCAGTGGGTTCTTTGCCCCAGCACTCTGAGGAGACACAAGCTTCACAAAGATAAGCCTAGTGGGTAGTGTATGAGTGGGCAGACCAGAGTCTGGAGGCTGGTCAACAGCTTGAGAGTTACTGTGGATGTCCCCGAGAGGTGGGGAAGGCCTGAATCAGAGGGCAAGAGGTTGGGGGGGGCGGACAGGGAGGAACAGATTCATCTAGATTTGTATTGGAACAACCAAGCTTGGGAGGTGTGATGGCGAATGCCAGCTGTCTCCCCAAAATCTGTTTGCCCTTCCCTACGTGGGTACATGCTGTCCTGCATTTCCCAGCCTCTCATGCAGCTAGCTATGTGAGGCCATGTGATTAAGTCCTCCTAATGGAATATAAGTGGAAGTGACGTGTGCCACCTTCAGGCCAGGGCTTTTAGGAGAGCAGGTTTTCCTCCTCTATACCCTCTTTCTATTTTTCTGCTAGCTGGTTGCAGATTTGATAAAGCCCTAAGTTGGTGGTCCTCAAACTAGTGAGCATCAGAATCAACTGAAGGCTTGTTGAGAAGATTGCTGGGCCCCACCCCTAGAGTTTCTGACTCAGTAGGTCTGCAGTGGGACCCGATATGAGCACTTCTTACAAGTTCCCAGGAAATGCTGACACTGCTGTCTGTGGACAACACTTTGACAATCACTGCCCTAGGGTGTGGTGGAGCCTAACATTGAAGGGATATGTGTTTCCAAACCGTTGTGTTAAAGAGAGCCTCCTCTCTGACTGAACACCCTTTTCAAGCATGAAATAGATTTTAATTGTGTTAACCCCATACATGTTTGGATCTGTCTGTTACAGCAGATTAGCCTAACCTAACTAACAAAGGACTTGAGGGAAAGGGAAGATTTGATGCTGACTCCCAGATTTGATGCCTGGGTAATGGGAGAAAAATAGAGCAGGTTTGGATGGTAAGAAAATGAATTAATTATCACAGCCTTACGAAGCCCTCTACTCCACAAAGGCTAGTCTGTTCACCCCCCCAGCCCCCCAGGGCCCATCTAGCAGAAGGTTGTCTTTGTCTTTGGTTCCTGTATTCACCGAGTCCCTCTCATCTTTCAAGGCTGCCCATGAGTCGCATCTGTCTCCTGAAGGCTTCCCTCCTGCAAGCCCAAGATCAGATGGGAGGGAAAGTGACTGCTTCTCCTTCTGGCCATGGCCCTCATTTGACAGACATCAATAATAGTAATCTCCTGATAGCACTTCACTGTTAACAAAGCACTTCGGCTTTTCATACCCTATTTGATACCCACAGCAACCATGTGAGATAATCTGGATATGCACACACACGCACACACATATGCACGCATATTCTCTATTTTTTATTATACATTAGCTAATTAGATATCCCACATACATTATATTATTTCCACAAGTCTTGTGGGCAAGGAAATTTGTTGAATGACTGAGTGAATGAACTTGTTTATGTCTGCTACTGACTATGGTACCCAGGACAAGAAATTAAACTTTTCTCCCCCTTTAGTTTTCCTCCTCTATAAAACGGACTAGTATCTACCTTGTGGTGTTATTGTGAATATTAAATGAAACAATTATGCAAAGGTCCTTTGTATGTTGTAAAGTAACATTTGGACATTAGCAACTAGCTATTATTAATTCTTGTAACTGTCTCTTCTTTTCCATTACCAAACTTTGTCTTGGCATTCAAGATCCTCCAGGATGTGACTCCAATTTATCTTTCCAGCTTTATTTCATAAGACTCCATTACAGACCCCCTACATTTTAGCCAAAGTTTACCATTCCCTGAAAAAGCCCCACACTTCCCACCCTGTGCATTTGCTCACACTGTTTTGCCCAGAGGGCCCTTCTGCTATATCTTCGCCAGTTAAAATCAAGCTCCAGCTCAAATCCCCCTCCTTTGTGAGGTCTTCCCTGATACCTCCAAACCAGATGGAATTTCTCCTTCCTTGGGCAACCCATAGCGTTAGTTTATTCCTCACTTATTGCATGTGCTACATTCTTCCTTCTGTTACAGTTGTCTTTGTACTTCTTGTATCCCTGTGTTGCCTCTTGGTAGCAAGGCTTTGGTATTTTAATCTGTTTCTCATAGCTCCCAGCATAGGACTTGGCACATAAAAAGTCCTCAAGGGGGGAAATTAATACACACACACACACGTATGGACCTACACACATATATACATACGTATGGCTTGGATGATTCTTGGTTGTGAATTAATCTTATGAGACTTGTGTGCATATCTTGGGCTGTGTGGGCATGTCCTCAGGGCAACCTCAAGGTGGCGTCAGCCTCGTGGTCGTGTGCAGGGTGGCCCTAGCGTGGCTGTGACCAGCTCTGCTCTCAGCCCTGCCTCGCTGGTGGGTGGTTGCCATGGCTTAGCATATGGCTGCCTGTCTGCCTCTTTTCAGAAATGCCACTCAGTTTTTGGTTCATAGAGAGTTCCCTTTCTTGTTTTAAGAGTGTCTGTGTATTATTAATTCATGTTTTATATTATTTTAATCAATTCAGTGGCATAGTTTTAGGGGTGGAGATCTCATCATGTGCTTAATCTGCCAAGTTGAAAACAGCAGCATACGGAATACGTACGAATGAATCAATGGATACCTGCAAGTCATCCACAAATCCAGGAAGATGCCCAGGTTCTGGTGTTGCCTTTTGGAGATTGGGAGGAAGAATATTTTTCCAGAAAGCCTTTGCTTTAAACATCAATTCCCCACGCAAAGCTTTTGAGGGACTTTCATTACCTGTAGTGCTGAGGCCGGTGTATTCGGGAGACGGGTTGCTGACAGGGGATGAGGGAGGTGGCACTTCCACGGATGTGGCAGACTTTGCTGGAGAAAATGATGGCACTGGTGAAGGGGTTGGTGGGGCTGCCTCTGTCGAGATGATCTCTTCTCGGACTTCTGCTATGGACGAAGAAAGGGTGAGTTCTTAGAGACAAATGTCAAGGCAAGTTGTCTTTAAGGGACTTTACAAAATAAAATATTCTTTCTTATCTGTGTCACATAACTCCCAACCCTTAAAACCCTTTGATGGTTTCTCATCACCATCATGGTACTCAAGGCAATTCCCATATATACACACACCCACCCTAAAGAGGACAAAGAAGACATTATTGGTTTCACAACACTTGACCCACTCATCATCACTAAATTCTTTGGGATATAAAATAAAAGAAACACAGAAGTAAGGATACACATCAAATCTCCAAGTGGCGTGATTCCCAGTGAAATGCTGGCTTACCAGTGCTTCCTTCTCCTTTCATGGCTCGCATGAGCTCATTGGCCCGCTCCTGACAGTGCAGGGATTCTAACAGGTAGAGCACGTAGTCATCGAACATCAAGTGAATTAAATGAAAAGACCCTGGTGAGAAAAGATCCACACAAAAAGGTAAATCATGTCATCCAACTCAGGTATGTCCCCTCTGCCTGATGACACACATGTTATACTGCTCTAACAGTCTGTTCAAGAATCCCATTTCTCCACACAGTTATGACCACCTCATGGTCAGAGATTGCTCTTCTTTACTGTGTCCTCAGCCTGTCCTAGCACTTGGCATTAGGTTAAGTGTCATTAACTATTTGTGGCAAGTGAATCTTTTCCTTGCTCAATCCATTAATATGACACCATAAAAAATGGCACCCACCAAGCTGTCTGTCCAAATCTTCTGCGCTCTCACGTGCCCACTGGTCTCATCTAAGCACCCTTCACTCTCTTCAGTATTTATTGACATAGTGTCTTCCATTTTTATCTCTCCCCTGAGCCCAGCGTGTCTTATTTCACCAATTGGGCCTTAAGGATGTCCATGGCAGATGTTTGCCTCCTAGCTCACTGGTATCTACCAATGTACCTCACATAATTCTGGGAGCAGCATTGAAATTTTAAATTTGTAATAACTGATTTATTTTCCTAAATGATTCTGAGACCTCATTTTAGCACACGGTTCTTGAGAGAAGGTATTGAATTGAAAAGATTTGGTATTTTCAAGTATTACTCTGCATTTTCAATTTAGAGGAGATTATTTCGTGAAAGGGAATGTGAACGATTATTTTTAAAGATGTTCCTATGTGCCAGTCTCTGCACTCAAAGTCTTATGTTCTCTAATTTGATCTTGACAACTACCCTATAAAGTATTTTTGTTCCTGTCTTGCAGGCCAAGTACTGTGTGAGATGACATAATCAATGGATTTCAAACCCATCTTTTTTGTATGTCCTGCCGCCGCCATGGACAGTGGAATGGTGCGTGGATGGGAGGGGCTCGATTAATGTCTGCTGTCATCAAGGCCTCATGAATGCCAGAGTCAGAGAGAGGGACAAGCCCTGCATCTCCAGTCCCAGGTTTCCAACCCCCAAGGAGACATCGCCATGTAGATATCCTGCTATCCTACGCAGTGGCCAAAATTACTCACCCACCTCCCCACGAGCTGACCTCCTCTTCCCATTTCCCTCTAGTTTACTATTTTAAAGACCTTGCAATACTCTCTGGCATTATTTTTCTTGTGAATCTATCATCATCACCACCACCACCACCATCATCCTCATCATCACCTTCATCATCACACCTGCCACTTATTGCATGCTTACTATATGCCAAGAACTCTGTTAAGCATTTAACATACATCTCATCCTTATAATGAACTGTGAAGTAGGTGGTATTATCCTCCCCTAAGGATGAGGAAATGAGTCTCTCCATCAGTAATTGAGTAGGGATTTGCCTCAGTTTGGTCTGGCTCCACCATCTGTTCCCATTCCCTTACAGGCCATCTAGATCAATCTTCTCATAGCACAGATGGGACAATAAGGCCCAGATGGCATAAGTGGCTTGGTCCCTAGAGGGGACATTTGAGTTGGGAGCAAGTCCTCTCCAAATCTCAGAATAAGGTTGGGTCTGGTGGAGGCTTTTGGAGGACTCCTTGGTGGAACTTATCAATTTTCTCCTTAATTGCACCCAGCTTCAGCTCATACCCACACCCTTCGTTTCAGGTAGATTAGTTCTCTTGGCCTAGGAAGGTGAGAGAGGAAAATCCTCGGCTTACCTCTGAGGCCACTGGATGCCCAACAGGTCCTGCACATCAACTCCTGTCCCCCACTCTACAGAGCCTTCCACACTTTCCATCCTTGTGCTCTCAGAGCTCAAGGACAAGGTCCTCTGCCCTACACGTCCTCCACATTCTTCCTCCATCTCCAGTGCTGTGTCTGGTTTTTCAGGCCCATTTGGAACTCAGCAAGGTGCAGGCTCTGCTGAGTCATTGCGAGATGCAGTCTCTAAAACTAAACTTTCCATCCACTTCCCCAAATTGGGTCCTGTGAACCACTGAGGAGGTATAGCATTCTGGGTATCTGCATGGACTCTGGATCAAACTGCCCAGGTGGAAATCCCAGCTCTGCCACTTAGTAATTGGGACCATAGATGAGTTACCCTTCCTAATCCTTGTAAATATTAAAAAACAAAATCAGGCATTTATTGAGCTCTTGTTCTGTGGCAGCCACTATGTTAACCACTGTAGATCTATTATTGAATTTAATCCTCATCACAAATGTATGATAAGCAATACTGTCTTTTTACAAAGGAGGAAATTGAGGCTTAGAGAGGTAAGGTAACTGTCCAATGTCCCACAGTTATTAAGTGGCAGAACTGGGAGTTGAACTCAAGACCTTCTGATTCTGAAGTTGCTCTTCAATTGTTATGCACAAGAGCTCTCTAAAAGGAGGACAGTAAAACCTACATTACACAAGTACCACAATGAGGAAAAGTACACACTAGGTGCTTAATAAATAGTAGCTACTGTTGTTATTATCTCTAGGGTCTCTTTTGCTACTAATGTTCTAAAATTCATGTAATGAATATTTTATTCATAGAGTTAGGATCAAAGAAGTCAACAAGATAGCATCAAATACCTGAAAGGGTCTCCAAAATGAAGAAATTATTTGCTGGGATGTTGATCTAAGTCAACATGGATAGAAAGAGACAAACACACTATGAAATAATGAGTAAGAATGGTGAGTCCCAGATGATAAAAATGGGTGTAGATTAGTAGCTTTAGTACAGGTAGACACCTTGAAAATCATCTGTACGATCCCCCTGTTTTATAGACCATGAAACAAAGATCTGATGAAGTGAAGAAACTTGCCTAAGACCACTGTTAGAAAACATCAGAGCTGGACTTGGGAGCCAGTACTTTAGGGAAAGTGTTGACTTGGGGCCTCAAGATTGCTTCATTAATGGCTCTGATTAGTTACCCAATTAGTCTGTTAATTTTCAATCATCCTTTGAACCACAAGAGTTTTAGAACTTCAGCTACCTGCCTGCTACTGTGCTAAGTGCTCTGAGTACAAAGCAAGCGTAAAGTTCAGTCCCTGACTCCACAACAGCTACAGTGTCCTTAGGAAGCAGAAATCTATCATTAAGATTATTGGGCAACAAACAGCTCAGTGCCAGGGTGTCATGGCCATGGGGACAGTGCAAATAGAAGAGAGGAAAATAAAAAAGGAGATATAGAAAGACTGACGAGAGAGGGAGAGGGGGAGGGAGAGAGAGAGAGAGAGAGAGAAACATCAAAGGCAACAAGGAAAGGCAACTATAACCGACATCCCTTGCTTTACTTCTCTCTAGTGCTCAGCACTACATGTTTAACTAATTATCTTTATTGCGTGACTCCCTCCACTCCACAGCGCAGGGGTTTTTCTCTATCTTGACCACTGCTCTATACCCAGTGTCTAGAACAGTGCCAGGAACACAACAGAGGCTCAATGAACATTGGTTAGGTGGATGAATCCAATGAGCAAGAATCGACCACTTCCACGTGCGCTGTGCTAAGCTCTTTTAACTTTCCAGCAGCACTATGAAGAAGGTATTATTATCTTCAATTACTACATGTCTCAGAGGGCTTAAGTAACTTGCATAAGGTCACAGAACTAGGGAACAGCACAGCCTGTGTGAAAAAAAGATATTAGGATAGAGACAAAACAAGATTTCACTATGAAGAAGGTATTATTATCTTCAATTACTACATGTCTCAGAGGGCTTAAGTAACTTGCGTAAGGTCACAGAACTAGGGAACAGCACAGCCTGTGTGAAAAAAAGATATTAGGATAGAGACAAAACAAGATTTCTGTTGTTGTTATATGGTAACATATTTGATTGCCTTTGATAGAATTAAAGCGTTACTTTTTTCTTATGAAAAATTTCATGTATATTTGCCAGTCTGAAGGGTGTGAATATTGTCTGATGTCTTTATAGTTTGCATTACCCTCATTACTACAAAGACACACATCTTTTCATATGATTATTGTCCATATGAATTTCCTCTTTGTGAATTGTCTATTCATATTCTTTGTTCATTTTTCTACTGGGGTATTTGTCTTTTAAAAATTTATTTAAATAGGTTTATTCTGGATTTTAATCCTTTGATAGTTATATGCATTGCAAAATATTTGCTCCCTTTGAGGCTTTTATGTCTTAATTTTGTTTATGGTGTACTTGTTAAACTGAATTTTAAAATCCAAATGTTCTCAATTTTGGCAATATTTTCTTTGTGATTTGTCTTTTTTTTTTTTGGTGCCTTTTAAAAGAAATAATTTTCTATTCCAAGATCATAAAGACATCATTCCATATTTTCTTGCAAAAGGCTTAAGGTCTGTTTTTGTTGTTTTTCATTTAGATGTTTCTTTTCAGAACTTGTAGGGAAGAAGTATAATTTTATTTTATGTACACTAAAATGCTTCTCCCAGAACCTTTATCCACTGATTTTTAATGCCATCTCTGTCACATAAATCATATATACAACCCTCTTATTTTAAAGATAAAGGAACAAAGATCTGATGAGGTGAAGACAAGTTTCATGTTGGTCTGTCTTGGGCATCTCTATTCTGTTTCTTTATCTGTCCAGCACTGTTAGAATACCACGTTTTTTACTATATCATAAATCCGAGTATCAGCTAAGCAAGTGCTAGGACTAGAACAGTGCTATATCTTCTTCTTTACCTGCAAAATGTCTTTACTATTCCGAGCCTTTTGCTTTTCCATATCAATTTTAAGATGAGATCGTCAAAATAAAGAAAAAAAGTATTAAAATTTGGATTGGAATTACATTGAATTTATATATTAATTTGAAGAGCATTAACATCTTTTTGAAGTCGAGTCTTTCCAAACATGAACATGGTGTATTTCAATATACTTAAAAAGTCTCCTTGAAATTTTTGTTAGAATTATTTTTTAGGTATCTTTTAGTTCCTGTTGTATTATGGATAGTATATGTGTGTGCATTATATATATATATATATTTTTTTTTCTTAAAATTATATTTTCAATTTAGTGCTAAGAATGCCAATGATTTTATGAAAACTGGATTTAGTAACCTGGCTGAATTCTTATTTATTAGTTTGTAGATTCTCTTTTCTTTGTCAGCAATCATGACATGTATAAATAAAGACAATTTTGTGTTTTCCTTTAAACTTCTTATATTTCATACTCTTTTCTTTATGCATTGGCTAGAACCTCCAGTACGTATTTATTAGACAGTATTAGAAGGCATTCCTGTCTTTTCATGACTTAAATGGGAAAACTTTTAAAAATTCATCATTCAGTATGATGTTTGCTGTAGATTTCTGGATTCCTTTTAACATAATAAATTACTTTCTATTTCTAGTTTGCTAAGAGTTTTTTAAAAGTCATCCTTGAGACCCAAATTGTATCAAATGCTTTATTTCTCTGTATCTATAGAGATGATCATATAATTTTTCTCTTTTAATATATTAATGCAGTATGTTTACTAGTAATTTTTCTGACTTTGAATCATACTTGAATTTTTGGCATAGCACTATTAATTATTATTTTTAAAAATTTTGCTGCTGGATTTGACCTATTATTTTATTCAGAATTTTTTAGTCTATGAAAAAATGTGTGGTTAAGTCACAATTTCCCTCTACTGTTATAGCCAGATTTTGAATTTCAGATTATATTAGCTTCATAAAATGAGTTGTACAGATTTCCTTCCTTTGTTTTTATTCTCTGAAATATTGATTTTCATGTTTTCATGTTTATTTTTATAAACTAAGGATTTCATGTATCTTGTAAGTTTAGTTAAATATGCCTATAAAAACATTTGTGCCTAATGTTTTTGGAGGGAAGAGACTTTTTTACTTACTGAGACGATCATTTGGTCTTTATTTCCACCATCCTATTTTGCGTTTTTCATTTACCCTCCATTTTCTATGCTTCTTTTATCTTCACAATTCTTCATCTCAATTTAACTTCTCATCTCTTAAATTTTCATATTCTTTCATTTTCCTCTGTAAATTATGATTCTATTCTTTTAGTAATGATCCCTTAATTCATTAACATATATCCTATAGATTTGTTAAATCCAAACGATAAATTTTTGCGACAAAGTCTAGAATTATTTAGTATTCCTAAATAAGACAAAGACTTTAAGATGCTTAAACTGTTCCTTGAAGGTTCTCGTCCCATTACCCTATGTTATATTATTTTCTAGAACTGGGTTTTACCTTTTAAACACATATACATACACAAATTAGTTTTTAAATTACAATCAATAGTTGATTAAATTTGTTTACACATTTTAAAATTGCTCTCATCTTAAAACAGGGCTCCCAAATTCTTTGACATTCCTTCCATTGAGAATTGGGGGTCCAGGTACCCCCTGAATCTTGGTAGGCTTATGACTGCTTTGACCAATGGAGTATGGAAAAATTTACACTGTGTCTGAGACTTGATCATAAAAGCAAGGCAGCTGCACCTTTGGGACAGTGGCACATGGAGCTCTGAGCCGCCATGTGATCCCGACACACAGAATCCATAAATAAAATGGTTGTTTTAAAGCCACGAAGCATTGGGGTAATTTGTTATGCAGCAACAGTAAGTAGAACATTGTTGTTTCTTGTATTCTAGACCTTAACTATGGCTTTATTTTTCTTTTTGCTGAAATGCATCCTTTAATAGTTTTTGGTGTTTTTTTTTTCCTGAAGTGAAGATCTGTGGGTGCCAAATTCTCTTAGTCTTTGTATAACTAAATATGTCTTTATTTGAGCCTCACTCTTGAGGAATACTTGACAGTTCTTTCTTCTCAACACTTAAAAGATATTACTTCATTGTCTTCTGACATCTATTATTACCCATGACAGTCTAATAATTGTTCTTTTCTCTCACAGCTTTAAATTTTTTTATCTTAATCCATGGATATGGTTTTTTAAAAAATCATCAATGTGGATTAAACAAATTTGTCTAGCGCTTTTATGTCAAGCATCTGAGCCCAGGATATTTGCCTTAATTGTGATAAAAAAAAGCATGGGCTTTGTGGTCAGGCAGACCAATTTTGAAACACAGCTCTTGACACTTGCCACGTTGATCTTGGACAAAGAAATTCTCCAAGCTCCCTTTTCACCTCTGTAGAAAGGTATTATTATTATCTGCGTTGCAGAATTAATGCGAGAATTAAATGATATTGTGTGCTTTCTAAATTTTGTTATAATAATTGCCATGATCTGTCCGTGCTTCATCACTGTCTCTAATCTTAGACAAGTCCATCGAGTTCTACCTCAGCTTCCTCATCTGTCATATCGAAGGCAGTAATGCGGACCCCAAGGCTTGTGTGAGAAGGAAATGAGAAAGTGCCTACTATAATGTCTAAAGTATCTTAGGTCCTCCATAAATGTTGCTTTGTTGATAGTGTTAGTATTAGCATAGCAGGAAGAACACCAGCTTTAGCATGGGAAAGACTCCGGGTTGAACTCTATCTGCTGTGTCGCTGTGAGTCCACAGGTTAAGTCCTCTGTCCTCTCTAGGTCTCTGCTTCCTCTCCTGAATACAGGGGAAGCTATTCCTGTCTCCCAGGTGCTTGGCGAGGGGTCTGAATGACATTGCAAAAGTCTAGGTCCTGCAATTTATCAGGTTCTGCATCAAAAAGAGCCAGGCCAGGACATCTAAGCATAGAAAAGCCGTCGGGAAGGTTCGGTCATGACCACTTGGTGTGGTAGCCACTCCTGATAGATGCCCACATGGCCTCCCAGGCTCTGTGGAGCAAGTGAGGCCAGAAAAAAAGCATGGAAAAAAAGTAAAACCATGGAAGTGCCCTGCAGTCCTGACCCCACAGCCATCATGCCCAGGGCTGCTTTTCAAACTGTTTTATGCTGAAGTACTTCCGGTAACTGATGTTACCTTCTTGATGTTCATAACAGTGAAATAAGTGGGCATTTGGTGAAAACCCGCAATGCAAGGGCAAAGCCTCCAGTACTGACTTGGGATCAAGATATCCTATGAACTGCAATCACATCGGTCAACTGAAAATACGGTGTCTTTTTAAATATAGAAACTTTAATTTGCTCAGCTTCATTAGGACTAAAAGTTCATTGCCTGTTAGCTACCTTTGCTGACTAATTTTGCTAGAAACTGCAGCCTGCAGCAAAGAAAGAAAGTCTGCCTACTTTAGTTCACAGCATAGGCTCTTTCAGTGAAAAGGAATTAGGAAGAAAAGAGTGAAAAGGAATTAAGGAGAAGAAAGGAGTCAACTACCTTTGAAAGAGGCTGTTCTGGGAAGAGGTGATAGAGTCCCCCACGGGATCATTGTGATATTCCACACGATCATTGTAATGGTCAGCCCGCGTCGCAGATACACAAACCCCGCACCCATTCACAGCGACAAGGACCGTGTGGGAGTTATAAGATATATGGAGCTGGCTCCTGCAGCTGGGGGAGGGGGCCAGGGAACAGAGGGCTCTTTTTCCTAATTAGCTGTTTTCATACAGGGAACACATGACCCAAACACAACCACCAACTGGGTCTTTGACATATACAGGCAGAAAGGGGGAGCTGGGCTTTTGTCTGCCACAAATTCTTTCAACTTGCCTGTCACCCCAAGCTGCAAAACTCAACAATGAGTCAGATGAGCTGGACCATTTCAGATAGTTTGCTAAATGGACTTGGAGACAGGTATTATTTCAACCCATTCAGGGTTGGAAAATACTGTAAAAGCGAAATCGGGTTAATATCTTTCTTTCCTTTCTAGATGATATGCAATCACGTTTTGCCATTTGCCTTAGTTTCCAGTATACCTTAAAAGAGTGTGTGGTTCAAAAAGAAATGAATACATTTTAAGGAACCATGTTTCTTGGCAGTAAATTCAACCCATTCAAAAACCCTAATTGTTCTACTGTCCAAACTTCCTGTTTTACACTGACTTCCTGTAAAAGGAACTCAGTAAAAACAAATAAATTTCAAGAATATTGCAAAGGGAATTAATTACTTTCCCCATCTAATGAAAGGTACTGAGTATACACAGTCAGTTTTCGAATCAGCATATTGAAGAATAAGGGATAAAGCAAGGAGAGGATGCTCTCTTTGTGGATTTCTTTGTATGCGATATTTTTGATTCTTTTATTTTTGAAGCAATGAAAACATCTCAAATATTTTTCAGCTGTTCACTAAGTGAAAGCAGTTATGCATGAATGATTTTTCCAGAGCTAGAGGTAACACGTGCTAACAGTAACTGTGCTGAACTGGACGTCATCAAAATGCCCGGTCTGATGGCACTGCCCAGGTAGCAGTCACCAGAGGATTTCCATATACAGCTCAAAGAGAATTTCTACCTGTAGCCATGGTGTAGGCAGGTTCAGAGAACTTTCCAATGCTGAGATTAAAGAAATCCACAACAAAACACTTCTCCAAGTGGGTAAACACAGTCTTTCATGGACAGAGCTGTTTAGAAAAAATAGTGCCTTCTTTGTTTCACCACATATTCATTTCGTTGTATAGCTCAACTGGAAAATGGTGACATGATTATAAAAGCTAGATGGAAAAGTGTCAAACCCAGAGCAAACCCAGAGCTGATTGGCTTAATTGGAGATGATGAGTGACGCAACCACATCTCTACTTGCAAAGTAAAACAGAGAACTGAAGCAATTACCCAGAAAATTTACCAACAGTCCTTTGCTGAAATGTCTAGAAAAGTGAGGCAACAAAGTGTTTTGGGATTTCACATGTCGAGATGATGCCTTAAAGTCCCACCTCACTTTGCTAATGAACACCTTAACTCAATACATACTCCATTATTTCCTATGAAAAACAGACAACTGTGTCCTGCGATGTGGCATAGCAATCACCCCAATTCGGTGATTAGGTTTCTGCCTGCAGAGGCTAATATCAGCTCCTCTGGGCAGAGTTGTCAAGCCCTGTTATACTAGAAAGCAGTGGATGAGGACTTGGGGTGGGGATGTCTCCTGGAGGTGATGAAAACCCAAAGGGTCAGTAAAATAAGAGGGAAAATGAATACAAAAAACCTTCTTCTAGGGATTAGAGTCTATTTTTAAAGAAAACTTTAGACAGTCTACCCACTGCTGGAGTGTCAGTCAAGCCATTTGCGAGTATTCAGACTCTGAGTATTCTTCATGTATCCAGTCTTGGGAAGTCCACAACTGTGGATTCTACAGAATAGTCCTGTGGAAGCAGCAGTCTCTGGGGACATCTGGTAAAAACAGCCACTGCTATTTATCTCTCTTTAAACTCAGATAATCCTCTCTGTGTGCATCCTCTCATTTTCAGATTGGCTACTTCACTCTTAGTGTGCAGTGTCATCCTTCTCCCTGAAAATCCTAACAATGTCCTGTCCCCTCAGAACAGATACGTTTCAGGGCAATGACCTTGTGGCCTCAGAGACAGCAAGATTGTGGCTGACTCCACAGAGGTGGATTCAATGCACGGAGCCCAGAGAAAAGTGCTTGGATGTGAGAAGGGCTAGGGTGGTCTTACCAAAGCTGGGGGCACTGTGCAAGGTCATGTCCCGGATCACCCTTGTGCCGAAACAAGACCACATCAAGAGGAACTGCTGCGCCACCTTCTTCAGGGACCCTTGTCTCTTGGCAGCCACCTACAAGGAAGTGAACGGCTTTAACAGTGGTCAACTTGACCTTTCGTTCATTATGGTCTTTTTAAAAAACAACAGGGAGGCTTAGGGGTCTCCAAGTTCAATGCTGTAGAGCAATGGATTTTGACTTTTTGTTTTTAGCAGCAAAATCCACTTTACCAAATGAAATCTTATGCCAACAGTCAGTGTGCACAGCAGATAAAAGAGACGCTGACCTGGTTGAATCAGGGATGGGAGACTCAGATGCCTCCTGACACCCTTCAGTTCTCAGGGGTGGGGGCCAGACCTGCCCTCCGAACCCGAGGGCTCCATGGCCCCTGAGGAGCATTCAGATAGCTCATTGTGGGCCTCTGGATTCGCCAAGTGTTCGCAGAGGTGAGTGACAGGCTGCAGGGCTCAGGGCTGCCCCTTCAGCCCCAGCTTACCAACCTTCACAACACATCGGTCCACCATGGTGTCCAGCCACTCGATGTAGGACTCAATGGGAGACTGCTCCTCCAAGAGATGGTCAAATTCCTGATACACTGCCAAACAAGGAGAACCCTACACGTCACTACGGTTGTGTATAAAGAGAGATCCATCTTAAAAGAACAAAAGAAAAAAACTCCGAAAAAAAAAAAACTCTTAATAAATAAACCCCTCAAGTCTTAGCAGAGCACTCAAGGCTTTATAAAATATGCTGCAACTTACCCTTCCAGGCTCACCTTCCAGGCCTGTGAATGCTTGGGGCTCTGGCCACCCCATATCACTTGCCATTCCCCCAACAAGCCCTGGTTTTTCGGAGCCTTAGTCCTTTTCTCAGGCAGTTTTCTCTGCTTGGACTGTTTGATTCTTCATGGCCCAGGTGAAATGACCATTGAAAGAAATCCTTTTAACTTCCCCATGCTGTTTGCCAGCAGATCCCTCCTCCTTTTACTCTCATAGCACTTTATTATCTGTATTCTGCCTTTATTATTAACGAGTAATAGCACTGTGTTACAGTTAGCTGTGTGTGTCTCCCTGCTAGTTCTCTGATATCATTACTATCTAGTGCATGATCTGTAACAGAGCTGTCATCGAGCAAATGCTTGCTCGAAGGAATGGGCAGAAGCATTGCTGCTCACTTGCTCTCTGCCCAGTGGTGGGGCCCATTTGATAATTCAGCTGTTTCTGGTCCATAACTATATGGGGCAAGCAGCCTAACCAGCCTCTCAGTGCTCAGCATGTAGTAGGTGCTTAACAAGTATTTGTTAAATAAGTGAAATAATCTCTCTCCCTCAGTTTCCTCATTAGTAAGAGGGAGATAACTGTACCACTTGACAATCTGTCTTCAGCCTCAAGTCACATAACTGAATCGGAAAGTATGTTTCAATCAGTGAAGCACTGTAGAAAATAGAAACACGGCTGTGGTAATCTCCAATTTGAAACATCTCTTTTCATCACATTTTTTGTGTTTTGTATGTGGAACTCAATAAATCAAATCACAATTCAAGATCCATACATTTCTCTTGTTTTCATTTGTGTGAACAGTGTTCCCCCATTTTAGAGGACTGGCCAATCTGCTCTATTTTACTTCGCTGATGATTACTGTAAGAGGTAAGCACCTAAGACCAGAAGGTCATAAGACTTTAGAATGTGCCTTAAAAGTCAATTTAGTTGATCTGTCTCATTTTATAGATAAGGAGCTATGTCTTCTTTTTTTTTTTTTTTTTTTCCTTTTTGTCTTTTTTCGTGACCGGCAACGGATCGCAACCCTCAGTGTCGCGCCCGTACCGGACCGGGACCGG
>NW_007727457.1:212040-239845 GCF_000696425.1 Galeopterus variegatus | reverse complement strand
GCAACGGATCGCAACCCTCAGTGTCGCGCCCGTACCGGACCGGGACCCGCAACGGGATCGCAACCCTCGGTGTTGCGCCCGCACCTTGCTCAGCCAGTGAGCGGCCGGTCTGTATGTGGGATCCGAACCCTCAGCGGGAGCGCTGCCGCGCTCCCAAGTGGTGCACTGTAGCAGTGCGCCACCGGGCCGGCCCAAGGAGCTATGTCTTAATGAGATTAAGAGCGCTGCCGCGCTCCCAAGCGGTGCACTGTAGCAGTGCGCCACCGGGCCGGCCCAAGGAGCTATGTCTTAATGAGATTAAAATGACCCACTCAAAGTCAGAGAGTAAATTAGTGACAGAGCAGGGACTAGAACCCAGGTCTCTGGATTTTTCTTTGGTGTTCTTTCACTCTTCATAATCCTGTCTGTGAATCTGAACGACTGTGCTTTATTTAATGATGAATGGTGATGGAGGTGTGATAAAAATGCTAACAGCTAACACTGAGTGTTTTCCATGTGCTCAGCACTGTTCTAAGTGCTTTACATGGATGTACTCATTTAACCTTAAGACAGTCCCTAGAATGTGAATGTCATGAGGGCAGGACTGTGTCATGTTCACTGTGTCACCACAGCAACCAGAACGGTGCCTGGTACAGAGTAGGTGCTCAAATGTTTGGTGAACGAATGGATGAACAACCCAAGGTGGTCGTACTACTATCCCCCCCCTTTTCCAAATGAGGAATCCAAGGCACTTAAAGATGAGTAACTTTCCAAAGGTTGCACAGCTAGTGCACAGCAGAGGCAAGAGTCACATGAGCCTGGCTCAAGTGCTTGCTTCCCACCCCCTCTGCTGTGCTAGTGCTGCACTGTGTGCTGAGCATGTGGCACATGTCGTCCCAGTGAATCCCTCCACATCATTCCCACTTCAGAGATGGAAACCAAGGGCACAGTGCACTGGAGCCAAGGTTTAAATCAAGGTCTGTTGGGCATCCCAGTCCCATCCTCTTACCACAGCACTACCCATTCTAATCAGCGTGCTCATGTACCAATGCATGCTTTTTAAATTTAAGGCAAGCCGAGCATTCCCATCACAGAGGTGATGGCAACCCCCTAAAGCAAGAGTTTGCAGATTTGTCAACTGGTTGTAAAAAAAGGGATGTGCAGCACACAGTGCCCCTAGCCCTGCTCAAACCCATCTTTGTTAAAGCTCCCCATGCATTTAGGAACTTCCCACTATCTGGTTGGGAGGTGCAGGGATGACACCCATGTGCTGGACCATCACCTTTGGGCTTGGTGCCTTTCCTCAGCCCCCTTCCCGGTACTGCATTGCATAACATTGTCCTCTTTAGTAAGATGCAACACATTTGTATATACTTGTGCACCTTCTGCTTTGCCGTGAACTCCAAGCTCTATGTGGGAAGGGCAATGTCCATCTTACTCCTGCTCTCTGCCCAGTGTCCATTCAGGATATCTCTACCCAGGACAGCCATTCAGTAAGGACTAGCTGGGTTTAACTGAACCTCCTAACTTCCTTCCCCAGAAGAGGAATATAATCACAGCTTTAGGGCACCTTTCTGCCCTGCACTTAAGGGAACTTGAAGAAAAAGCCCCAGAAAGGGCTTGGAGAGGCAGCAGTGACCTCCACGGTGCTCCAGCAAAGGCGTAGAGCCTGTCCCTTAAACAAGCTATGCTGATAGTGTTTTTCCCTATGAATCTGCTCACATTTTCCTTCTCCATGAAAGGCACTGAGGGAAGAGGGGAACTGAGTCTCTTGCTGCTAGGACTGGTTAGCAGAGCTGAGAACTAGGTTTGCTCCGGGTATCCACACGGCTCTTTGGTCCTCCACGGACATTACTGGATGCCTGGCCCCTTGGGAGGCCCTGGATACATGGTGATTAGAGGTATCCTTAGTGCTATTAGGGTGTTCAGAACCACACTTTCTGTTGCCTTCTCGAAAGGAAGAAGGAAAAGCAGAGCAGGAGGCATGATTGTAAGCACTTGGAAAGATCCTAGGACCTCTGGAACTCACCCACATTTTGTTATTTTTGTCTCCTCTGCTCCCTGCAACGTGAGCAGCACTAGTGCCTGGTGGTGGAGCTGAGACTAGACTTGGGTTCAAGGTCCAGCTCTACCACTTGGTGGCTGCGCGACCTTGGGTAAGGTTCACTGACTCCCTGAGGCTGAGTTTTCTCATCTGTAAGATGGGGGAGATGAGAGTATCTTCCTCATGGGGTTGATATGGAGATTAAATGAGATCATGCCTGTGATGGCTTTGACACAGGACCTGCCATAGAATAGGCAGTCAATAAACTGAATCATTGTTTTTTGTGATGATCTCTAAAATTCCTAACAGGGGAAAAATGGGCTGGGGCATCTGTGGAAGAAATAAGAGCCTGAACTGAGCTCTGGGGTGGCCCAGGAAAGAAGCCTCAGGAAAGGTCCACATGGTCAAACATTTCAGCTGCTACATTGGCTTTCAAAAAAGACTTAATGGGAAAGAGATCTCTAATAGGAACATCTTAGGGAACTTTAATTGTTTTTAAGCATCACAAGCTTAGATTGGGTGGCTGAAGAAAGATTTCCCTCATGACAGTAGTGCAGAGGCATATGCTGGAACTGAGCATGTGGCACATGTCGTCCCAGTGAAACCCTGGGGCCTGGGGCTTTCAGAATAGGCCTCTGTTCTTGGTGGGACAGACTCTGCAGCTCCCTGAACAATGTCACTATCAGGATCCTGGGCCTCACCCCATTCAGAAGGCGAGGGTGTAGCAGCTCTCAAAGCCACCCTCCCTGCACTCTCAGCACCGACCTTTCTGAAACCAGATGGAAGGTGTGCTGCAAGGGAAAGGAAGGCTGACCAAAAAGTAAGGAGGCAGCTTGTGTCTACCTCCATATCTACCCCAATGGATCCGGGGTCCCTGGGCTGTGGGGATGCCCTGTGCAGTTGACTGGGATGGGCATTTGAG
The DNA here is from genome assembly GCF_000696425.1 of Galeopterus variegatus. Lineage (NCBI taxonomy): Eukaryota > Metazoa > Chordata > Mammalia > Dermoptera > Cynocephalidae > Galeopterus > Galeopterus variegatus. Next base: position 236,900 of record NW_007727457.1, on the reverse strand, counting down.
GAACAGCAGAGATGTGCTAACAGTGATGGTGTTCTCTGGCCCTCTCACTCTGCTTTACTACTAAGAGCAAGCAACCTACCCACATCAGGATACTATTTGGAGCAGTATACCTGCAGGCTGTATGTTGGAAGTCTTTGTCCACAGGGACATGAACACATGTTCACAGAAGTCAATCACCATCCACCCCTTTCTCAAACATTTAATGTGATTGTAAGGGTCACCTGTCAATACGTGGGCTGACTCATGAGACCCTCCACTGAAAAACAGGCAGTGAATCCAGCTGACTCCAGACCGACATACACTGAGAGAGGCAATACACTTTTGTTCTCATTTTTTATGCCACCTCTGTGGAACCATGGGTGGCATTCAGGGTCACATGTGGGGCTCTTTGCGTGACATTGTGTGCTTCCCAATTGCGCCAGAACACTTTCTCTGGGCAGTGTTGACACATGTCCTCTCAAGTCAATTAGCGCTCCCATCTGAGCCGACCCATTTAACAGGAACAATAAGAAGGAGAAGCTCCCAGGGAGAAGGACAGGTGGGAAAGGCCACTTAAGTATTTACCAAGATACTTTTTCTTCTCTTTAAAAAACAAAAACAGAAGGACAACAATCCCGGGAGGGACGACTTACACTGGATGATGAGTTTCCGGTGTTCATCTCGAGAGTCTTCCATGGTGTAAAGGGTTTGCTTGGTGATGCTGTTCAGGTCCACGTTCCTCCAGTCTTCCAGCATTTGGAACGTGATGTCTGCACTGTGGATCACTGTTCGAGATGCCTGTAATCCAATCCAATTAACTCATTAGCTTACGGGTTGTTAAGTTAAAACCCTTTCACTTGAAATACTTGTATGCCTTTTTAATGGATCTGCTGTGGTATTTTGCAAACTACTTTGATATTCAGGAAAACTCAATTTCAGAAAAGCAGCAGGTGACTCCATACTGCACAAGATCCAGACAGTTTTCTCTTGCGGCTCTCTCATCACATCTCTCTTTCCTGACAAGGAACTACCCAGGTGGTCCAGGTCAGACCAAGCCCTGCTGTTTCCAGCCCCTTTGGCCTTGACCCCCTGGAACACTGGGATGAAGCTGCAAGCTTGTGGATGGGACCTCTGTGCCTTAAGCACGGTGTGTCTTCTAGCACCTGAGAAATGACAAGCCCAGATTTAAGAATGTTCCTGCTTCCTGGGCCTATGACACATTTAACTCCCAAAATTGCAAAATGTGTTTTTTATATAAATGCATTCTGAAGCAGTTTGGACTCTAATTTTGTTTTTGCTTTTTGTTTTTTATGTAACTAGAATAATTAAAACAAATATGAATAATTGAGATGGAGGAAAAGGGAAACTACATCATAAGATTCTAGTTTATTAGTGTGTGTGTATATAATTATTTTTTAAAGCTGTGGCTTCCTCAGCAAACCCTCATTAGTGAACTTAAATTTACAAGTTGGAAGAATACTTGGAACATCACTAAGTGAGAACTTAATAAAAGCAAAGAAAGACATATCCAGCATCATTTCTTTTACTTGCATATATTTTCAAAATGTCTTTCAATAAAATTTTTAAAAGATTTAAAATAAACAAGGACATTGTAAGTCTTCTAATGCTTGTCAATTTCCAGGCAAAGTTAAATATTGACAACCCCTTGTTATACCCAGACTGTCCAAGCACGAGTACACTCTTACTTAAATAATTATAGAACTCTTGGAAGGTCATAGAGGCCTCGAATACATGTTTATGGATATATGAGTTGGGTCAATCTCTAATGATAAAGAAAACAACTGAATGTAAAGGCCAGGCGTTCTGAATTCGAACATACCTAGTTCAAATCCTGACCGGCTGATTGATTTGGGGTAGGCGAGTAGATTAGCCTCAGTTTCCTGATCTGTAAAATGGAGATGTAATAGTACCTACCTCTGGAGGAGGACTGCTCTTGAGGATTCCTTCAGATAATGTTGAGAAGCATAATGCATAATGCAGGGAATAAAAGCTCAATAAAAGTGGCTACTGTTGTTCAGGTTGGTTCTCTTTGCAATGATTGTGTTGATACCTCAGGGCCTTTGCAGATGGTATTTCTGTCGGCTGGAACATTCTTTTCCACCTTGTCCCAGCACCCCAGCTATCATGTATGCTCTAGCTTAAATGTCACACCCATGGGGAGGCCTTCTCTGGCCGTTTTATCTAACTAGGACCTGAATGCCTTGTTATTCTCTCTTTCCATTCTATGTCCTTTATAATACTTGTCACTTTTAATTATTATTATTATTGTTTGGTTTACTTATTTTTTTTTTCTGCTGAGGGCAGGTACCATTAAGCATAGTGTCTGACACACAGTAGGCACTCAAAAGATTTTGTGGAGTGTCTGAAATACATATGCCAAGTTGCTTGCTTGCTTAGTGTATCTGAAAAGAGCTTGGGAATGTGCATCTCAGGTCTAAGTATTTGGGGTGAGTCTTCGGTTGGATGTTGTTTAGTCTGACTTTCTCTGTGTGAGTGTTTAGGAAAGTTCGCTGGGATATTAGCTCAGAAGTTCCATAGTGATTCATTCCCAGCACTAACTCCAGTCCTCTGGCTGATCCAGGAATGTGTCTAAGAGCTGTCCAGTGAAGATGGAAAGGTGGCATTTGCCGATTAAATTACATACTGTCTTTGTGTCGAAAGTAAAGAGGGAATGTGTATATGTCTGTGTGCATTGCACGTGGTTTGGGCATGGGTATGGATGCTTTTACCTACATTTGCATGAAAGGGACAAAGTCCTTCCTAAACTATCTGAGCCTTAGAGAGAAGCATCAGAAGCATGTTAGTTCCCTGATATGACCCATGACCTGCTCTTCCAAGCTGTAGAAAACAACCAGAGGGCCAGACTGGCATGCACCTTCAGAAATATGGTAATGTTTCTTTGTTTTGCCATATTCATTTCCTTCCCTGAATCCCATTAATCTGTCAGGCTCTGTTCCATCCCCAGAACAATGCCCAGGTGTAACCTCTGTCACAGCCTGCACAAATCTGGAAGGGTTTCCCTCTGGTCTCCAGTCACTTATGCCAGGGGCCAGACAGGAACAGTGAGGTGTGTGGATGTAGTTTTTACTTTCTGGATCCTGGCCTGGCACCTTCCTTCAAGCCACTCTAACTAGATATCCCTCCTTCCCACCTTGACCTTGAATAACCAGCCCCAGCCCAGAACCAACAGCACCTTAAAGAGAGGTTGCAAACCCAAATACATAAAGGGGCAGACAGGTGACACACATAAGCAAGGTGAGCCAAGCTGAGAGAGTTGGTGTGAGGACAGTGCCCTCTGGAGAGAAGCTTGGCCCTTCCAGCTGACGACTGCCCTGGGGAGATGGAGCTTGGGAGGCAAGTTGACAGCTCTTGAAGTTTTTCTACAGAAGATTTGGGTGCTTAGCTGTCATCTCCCAGTTTCAACTGTTAGTGACCAAGTGAAAAAATGTTTTGAATATATGCAAACCAAATAACAATAATCCCACACATCTGAGGGCCAGATTTGTCCTGTGGCTACCAGTTTGCCACTTCTACTTTAAGGCCAATAATATGTTAATGTAATGTTAATGGGTTACTTTAACAGACTTAGATTCACTTCATTAAGGTGAAAAATTAGTAGAAATGCACAGTTATGTGCCATTAAGATATATTTACAGGGTAGATAGGGGCAAGGAGTAGGATCTTCCACTTCTACTCTATACCCTTCTATGTTTGAATTTTTTTACAGTAAGCACAGGTCACTTTTGTGCTAAAAATAATGCACATCTAGAAAAACTAAACAACATTAAGCAATTACTTAATATACTATGTGGCTTTGAACTCTTTTGGATGACACACAAGCAAATCATTCTCTATCTGTTTGACTCAGTGGCTCACAACTGGGTGTGATTTTACCCCCCAGGCTACACTGACATTCTTGGTTGCCACACTGGGGATGACTGGGTGATGCCATTGACCTCTTGAGGGTAGAGGCCAGGGATGCTGCACAAACAGCTCCCACAACAAAGAATTATCTGGCCCCAACTATCAGTAGCGGTTGAAAACTCCTGTTTTACTTAAGGGCAACACAAAACTGTGGACCTAGAACACATCCGATAGGTCAAGGGGCAACTGAGGTCAGAAATTATTTTGTATATTAGTCGAAACTATTTAGTTATTGCTAACGTGTTTATTTCTTATCTGTAGAGATTAAAAATAGTAAATAGTGAGAGTACCGTTAAACAACCTGAGAGCTCCTGCAGGAAGTAGTTTTTGTGGATTTGCCCCCTCATCTGCAATGACTCAGCAGTGGTTAAAACACATAACAGAGGACAGCTACCTGGCAAAGATGATTTAGCGATGTTTGCCGTCTCAGAATTTGGGAAAACCTTCTCGACACTGCAAGAAGAACATAGTTAGTTTGAAATATTTGCGTGCTTTATGATCCTACCTTGGATTTTCCAGGGGCAGATTTCAAAAAGTAGCTTCCTTATTTTGCCTAAATTTGTCTCACTGCCCAACCTCATTTTAAGTACCCACTGGCAAAACCCTGCGTTTGATTCTTTGTTCTCCCATTTGGGCTTCAACAACTATTTCCTAAGGGTGATATTTGGGGTATATATTTCAAAGTCACGCACTTGCCATACTTGCAGGTGTGAGAAATGGTGGCGTCAATCAACCGTGAGTAAAAGCGATTATTTACTTGTCTTTCATTTCGCTAATTGCAAGCTCAATCACTTCTCCCCATAAATAATTGCAGGAATCAAGTGGGAGCTTTGAAGAAGCCCCTTTAAAAATTAGTACATCTATTAGGAAACCTTGACTGAGTCTCAGTGGTGTGTGGGGTTGGGGGGTGCTTCTGGGATGGGACCCTGGCTGCACTTTGAATGGGGCTTTGCATTCATAATCTGTCATTTTTACAGACTGATCTCTGTGCCCTATTTATGTGTTTTGATGATCACTGCAATTAGGAAAAGCTCTTATTTCCTATGCCAACATAATAGGGCTGAATTTTTTTTTTTTTGGTGGCTGGCTGCTATAGGGGATCAGACCTTGGACCTTGGTGTTATCAGCTCCAACCAACTGAGCTAACCAGCCAGCCCCCATTTTTTTTTTTTAGGGCTGATAAATTTGAAGTGGGGTAATCTTATGTCTGTGGATTTCATAGCAAATGAGACATGTGCCTGCCAAGGTCTTCCTTCTTACAGAGTCATTTGGGGTGGTGTTTGTTTCCAAGCCCTGCACATTCTTAAAATGCACTCCCAGGCTCCCTGGAAAGAACAGCTTCCTCTGGGCACACACAGGTGCAAGGTCCAACAAACCTCGCTGCCGACTTTGAGCAGATTTATTTTGTCAGTGTAATTAAAATGGGCACAGGGCATTCTTCTCATTAATTTCTGAACTGGTCAAGAAATAGAAATTTCCTCAGGATTATTCTAATTTGTACTCAGAGCCTCCTTGGTTTGAAATCTAGGGTGTGGGATGGAGAAGTGGGGTGGAGGAAGGCCGACGAGCTTCTAATTTTCCAGGCTGATCAATCGTTAATCCTTCTCCTTAATTACTTTTTCTTTAACTTTGTGATGTGGAATTTAGTGCTGGCGAAAAGAAAAGAACTGCGAGCCGTGAAATAAAGCGGGCTTTATCAATAGGTGACGGGCCCTGCAGGCAGCCTCAAAGCACGTCTGAAAGGGATCCCTTTGCCTGTGGAGAGAGGGCAATTTGATCGCCTTCATTTTCCTTGCTGGCACTTATTTCAGGCAAAAATAGCAAGCTATATTCAAATGGGGCTTTAAGAAACATATATTTTAAAACTGATTTGTTTAAAATCATTTCATTTCTGTTGATTAGCAACAAATGAGCTGCATGTGTCTTCTCACAACTACAGACACATTGAGACAGAAAAGCAGAACCAGTGTTGTCAGGCAGCACTGAGGCTGGAGGATGAGCGGTGGGGCCCAGCAGAGAGAAGGTTCTTAGTTCCAGTCCCCTTATGAGAAATAATAATTTGGCTTTCGAATTAGGCAGAGAATATGTGAAGCCCGAAAGCTGTTCTCTGTCCTTCGCTACCACTATTCTATGGGCAGGAGCTCCAAGGAAATCTCAGAGCTTGGAGGTCGGACAGACCTGGGTTTGATTCCTGGCACCTGTTTACCAGCCATGTGGCTGCGTGGCTCTGGGAAAGTTTCTTTGCCTCTCAGAGCCTCATCTGTCAAATAGGAATACTATTCCCACATAGCAGAGGTGGCGTGAGGGTTGAACGAGATATGGAGTACGGTGGTGATGAGCAGAAGCTTTGGCATTGGACAGACAGACCTGGGAGCAAATCCTGTCTCTGCTACTTACTACCTCTCTAAGTGTGATCCCTTTTCTGTAAAAGGACAAGTGTGCCACCCTTGATAAACATTTCATGAGGATTAAATGCGTTTATGCATGTAAAGTACTAACATCAGTGCTCTGTAGGCAAACAGTAAATAGCAGTTACTATTATTATTATTGTGATTTTATTCACAAGCCTTTTAAAATGTTTGGCACCAAAACATTGTTCTCCCTTCCATTCTGCTCCCAAACTCAGTACTTACATTCAAACTTGATGTTCCGCAGATTTTCTGGGAGGTCGTGGAGGGCCACTTTTAGCCACTCATCCAGCTGCTTGGCAAACTTCCGAATCACCTGAGTTAAGCTAGAAAGAGAAATGATGCATTTTAAATGCCTCGTGTATTGCTCAGTTCTCACAGTAGGCCCCTAAAGGGTTTTATTTCCCCTAATCATGTTTTGGCTGCTACTAGGTGCCACTCGTCACAGCAACCTTAGAGACAGTGCCTGCAGCCCAAGCCCTGCGGGTAGCTGGTGGGTCTGGGAAAAGCACGAATGGACCAGGCTCTGGTCAGTGACGCACAATTGTGGGGAAAAGCCCACTGCAAGGCTTGGTGGCATCCAGAACCCTTTCTGTGAGCGAAACATGTCCCTTCATATTTCTGAAAAGCCTTGTGCATGGGGGTGAAGACAGTGGGCCATGGGCCTAAGAAAGCCGTTTTACAATTGGTCTCCCCTCCTCCCCCTCATGCTGTCAAAGCCCAGTCTTGTCTGAGCTCCCCAGCCAGGCAGGAACCCCATCTGTAGCACAGCTGCCATACCTGCCCACACAACTCACCAAACCGCTTGCCATTTGGTGGGAATGGGAAGCAACAGCATATTTTTAAATTGGCAAGCAACCCTGATATGGGCATTGAAATCATTAGATCTGCAGAGTCAGGGACCATCTGGGGACAGGAGGTGGAGCATTGAGGGGGCAGTAGGTTGCAATATCAGATGGGAATTTGGAGTTGAGAAGACACCGAGCACCATTTTCAGGCTCTCATCATCCAAATCATCTGCTCACAGCCCTAGGGCTAGGTTCATCCATGAAGCCCTTCTTGGTCATGACAGACAGAGACCTCCCCCGTACCGGCCACCCACACCATCCTTGCCTTCCGCCGACACCGCCTACCCTGCGCTGGTCGGGTCTTCCACCGACTCTCTCCTGTCAGTCCATGATCTCCAACCTCCACCCCACTGGGCCACTCCATTTTTCTCCGGTCACTCATTCTTTTCTCTGCGACAAACTCCAACCTTCTCCAAGGGCTCCCACCTCCAAGCCCCCACTGCCCCTGCCCACCAGCAGTGGCACCCCGGTTACCTCTCAGTGAACACGAACCACAGGGGAGCCTGTCCCAGGCGCCCTACCTCGCTGACTGTCCCTTCTCCTATATATTCAACCTTTTCCTCTCTACTGGATCCTTCCTCTCATCAGTTTTAATGTGTTCGGGAATGTCTCGTCTTCAAACAAAGATTCTTATTTCCTGGACGATGTCTCCTCAGGCTACCTTTCTCCCACTTCACAGACTTTCTTTTTTTACCCCCACAGTCTTTCTCCCACTTCACAGACACTTCTTCAAAGAGTTGTCCAGACTCGCAGGCCCCTTGTCCTCCCCTTACTTCTGTCCCTCAGCCTAAACAGCCCTTATGTAGGCCATAGCCACCAGCCACGACCCCAAACCCGTGGCCTCGTCTGCTTCTCACCCTGCTTGAGCCCACGGCAGCACCTGCTTTGTTACCCACGCGTGCCCGCTCCTGCTCCTGGCCAGCCCCTGCAGTCACAAAGCTCACTGCCCTCCACCTGGCCATTGTCTTGCATTCCAGTCCCGGGCCTCCTTCCTTCCCTGGGTAAGGTCTCCAGGCCCGCAGCTGCACTGACCGTCTACCTCTTTCCTCTCTCCAGGCCAACTCCATATATGACACCTCTATTGACAAGTCCCAAAGGCAAGTCCCATTCAACATATCCCAACTGAGCTTGTGACTTCCCCCCACTCAGACCTTGTTCTTTTCTCGTGTGCTCTATTTCAACGTCAACTCTACTTTCCATGAAGTTTTGTTTTTAACTTTTTGATTATGAAAAGTTTCAAACATACCCCAAGATAGAAGAGTAAAATAAACGTCCAAGCACCCATGACCCAGCTTTAACAATTACCACATTTTTGCCAGTTTAATTTACGACGTGCCACTTTTTCTTTTCCGGAGTGCTTTAAGCAAATCCAAGACGTTATTTCACCCCTAAAAACTTAAGTATGCATTTCTAACTGACAGGGCTTAAATATGTGTGTATATGTGCACACACACACGTACACGTACACACACACGTAAAACCTCCATCCTATGCATATGCCTGACAGAATGAACAGTAATTCTTTAATGTCATCTAAAGCCCAGTCTGTATTCAAATTTCTCTGTTTCTCTCAAAGACATCTTTGAGTTTGTTTGAATCAAGATCCAAACAAGGTCCACACATTGCATGAAAGATATAACATTGCCTTGTTCTGTTTCTTAAATCTTTTCTATTCTATTTTTTCCCATTGAGTTATTGGCAACATTGTGTTATTTGTTCCCTGGAACGTCCTACGCTCTGACTTGGTTGATTTCTTCATGGCAGCGTCATTCAATCTATTCATCTATCCTGTGTGCTTCCTGTAAACGAGCTGGTAGGTCTGAAGACTTAATTAGATTCAGTTACAATTTGGGGGCAAGAAAACTTTGTAGGTGGCTCCCGAGCTGCCTGTTGCATCACATCAGGAGGCTTATAATGTCTGGTTGTTCTTTTTTTAGTGCATCCCATTTTGTATACACTATTTCGGACTCAAATAGGCTCTCTTGCCAATACCAGGTATTGCAGAGTGTACTTCAAGTTGCCTCGCAAGCTTTTCTCCCTTTCCTCTCGAGTTCAGGCTACCATCCCCTCTCACCTGAGCTACTACGGTCACCTCCTAAGAGTCCACCCTGCCCTGCTTGCCTTCCCACCTGCACCCCATCTTCCACATCGTGACAGGGAGTTTTCCAAAACACTTGCAGTTCTGATCTGTTTCACCCTCTGATTACAACTCCTCAATGCTTCCTTAGGATAAAACCCCAAATCCCTACCACAGACCCCCAGGCTCATCCTCTAGTCCTGCCTGACTCTCCTGCCCCACATCATACTTTCTCCTTCACCCACATTTCAGCCCCTCTGGCCTCCCCAAATCCCTACCACAGACCCCCAGGCTCATCCTCTAGTCCTGCCTGACTCTCCTGCCCCACCTCATACTTTCTCCTTCACCCACATTTCAGCCCCTCTGGCCTCTGCCCAGTTCTCTCCCCACCCAGGGCCTCTGCCCCTGGAATCTTTTAGCCACGAGCATCTCTTCCCCTTTCACCAGCTCAGCTCCTCCTCCTGGTCTCAGACCAGATGTCACTTCCTTACCAGAAGCCCCTAGATTAGGTCAGACCTCCTGATTATTCCTCTTGAAAGGCCACATACTTGTGACAGTTTGTAATCATGCACTAACTTGTATGATTGCCTGATCAGTGCACATATTTCCCACTAAACTGTGTGCTCCATGCAGACAGCAGGGACTATGTCTGTTTTGCTGATGCCTGTGTCCACAGCACCTAGCATAGTGCCAGGCACACAGTAAGCATGTAAGAATGTTTGTTTGGTGATGGTCGACTTCGCACCCCATGAATATGCATAACCAATAAAACAAAAAACAAAAAACAAACAAAAAAAACGAAAACCAGAAATGTTTGTTAAGTGAAATGAATGAATGAACGGCTCCCAATCCTCAGATGGACAGACCTCAACTGTATTACGCACAAGGCCCTGCCCAGACCGGCCCCCTCCCCACCCTGTTTGTCTCTGATGGCAGCTCCTCCCACTCACCCCTGTCTCATTCCACTCCCAGAGCTCCAGCCTCCTCCCTGTTTCTCCAGCACTCCAGGCCCTTGCCCAGCTCACCAGGGCCTCTGCACTTGCTGATCCCTATGCCTGGAGAGCTCTTGCCCCAGATAGCAGCTGACTCCCTCTCTTACTGACTGCAGGGTTTGTGCAAGTGTTGACCACTGTATTTGAAATTGTCAGTCTCCCCACTCTCTCAACTCCCCCACTGTCTCAACACTCTTGATCCTACCATATGTTCTAAAAAGATAACTTTGGCTTGTATGATGAAAATAGACCATAGGAGATCAAAAACAGAGCAGAGAGCTATTGCAATAATCCAGGCAAGAGCGTGGCCTGGACAAGGGTGGAGACAGTGGAAATATTGCACCATAGTTAGATTAAAATAGCTTGAAGGCAGAGCCAACAGGATTTCCTGGTGAGTGATGTGGGTGTACGAGGAGAGAACAGAATCAGGTGTGTCTTCCTGAGAGAAGTGGGATATGAGCTCTCCCATGCCTATCAGAGCGCCTGGTATGCAGGAGGTGCTTAACAAATGTTGAGTGCTGAGTGAACCCAAAGTACTGTGTGTATAATAAAGGCAAAGATCAAAATGGTATCCATTATTAATTAGCACACTGGATCCAACTTCTCAGTGAGAAGACTTCTCAGAATATTTGGCTGCTCTTTACAGAGAACAAATCTAATGCTGGGTGATGGTCTTATGGCGGTGGGACTGTCAGGAAGGCAGGCATGCTGCCTCCATCCTAGACACTCGGCTATTACTCGCAGCTGGAGCAGGGAGCAGCAGGACTGTTGCTGGGGCCTTTCACTTCACGCAATTGTTTGATTATTTTAAGCTGGAGGAAAGTGGGAGAGACTCGCCAGGAAAGTATTCTGTTTGGGGACTTGGGCTTGGGACTGACTTTCAGGAGCAGTCTAAACATCCGAGCTGCTGCGCTGTGGTGTCGGATGAGCAGGTGAGGAGCTGACCTCTGATTACCTGGTCTAAGAGATGCCTCCCTCCCTACCTCGCTCCACCGGGCCTGCTCTGCCTCCTGCAGCACCTGATGCTGCTGACAGGCACCCCCTTCCTGACAAATTTTCCTCCGTGGGTGTTCACCTGCGGTCTGACCTTCTTCCTCCTCCCAGCTCCCTCTCTCGGCTGCAACTCCAGGGTCTGCCTTGCACTACTAGTGACATACTTTCCCTCCCTTTTGTGCAGATGGCTCCCACATCTGCAGCTCCAGCTTCCACCCATTTCCTGCATCTTAGCTCCACAGTCCACTCCCTGCCTGGCCTCCAACAGTGATGCTGCCACAATAGCAACGATGGTGATAATGGCAGTTATCTTTCAATGAGTGCAATGTGCCAAGTACTGAATGCTTCACACGTGCTTTCTTATCGAGTCCTCACCTCAACCCTATGAAGTGGGTACTTTTGTCAGTCCCAACAGAGAGGAGAGAAACCGAGGCTCAGAGAAGTTATTTAATTTGTCTGAAGAGATGCAGCAAGTGGCAGAGCCAAGATTCGAGCCCAGGCCTGTCTGATGTGTAACCTCATCCCGCTGCGCTCTGATGAAAGGCCCCACACTGTGCACGTCCTCGTGCCTGGCTCCTCCCCATCTCTGGTGCCTGCTCCTGCTTTTCTGTCAGGATGTGGCTTGGTCCCCAGCCTTTTCTTTGCTTATTTGACATCTTATCTTCTCTGCCCATCCAATACACACACAACACATACACTTAAGAACATATGACTCATGGTTATCTCTATAATAGTATCACGCATTCACCTGAATTTCAATATGTTTTTCAGCATTGGAAAGGAAGGGATGGGTCTGAGCAAGTGAGTTGGGAGCTGTGTCTCAGCCTGGGCCTGTGCAGAATTGTGAGTGACAACTTCTGGAGCTGATTCTCATTTCCACCCCTGACCAAGCATAGGGCTTGGCACACAGGAGTCACCCAACCACTCAAATATTCAAAAGTCTGTACCTTGAAAACAAAAAAGATCTTTTCAAGTATCAATGGAACATGCACAAAAAAATGACTATATAGTAGACAACAATGAAAATCTAAATTCTCTCAAAAAGAATAGTTCGGGCAACAGTGCCTAATAACAAAGCAATAAAAATTAAAATGAATAACATAATCAGAAAATAATAGCTCCTAATACTTGGAGATTTTAAAATGCTCCTTTTAAATTCTTGGGACAAAGAGGAACTCCAAACCAAAATTGCAAAATACCTAGAAAATAACAATATTAAAATATTACATACTAAAACTTAGAAGATACAGCTAACATGGTGCTCAAAAAAATCCAAGCATGAATTACTTGTATTAATAAATAGTAATAAAAGAAAGTAAGAAGAAGATTTATTTAGTCACAAATCAAGCATCTATTTTTTGGTCAATTTTTTTTTCCTGGATCTCTGATATAACCCAAGCATGTAGAATTGGGCCAGACACATAGAGGGCACGCAATAGATATTTGTTGAATAAATGAACAACAGAGTATACTTAACGTAAAAGGAACAAGTTCATAAAGTAAATGCAGAAATTAATATATTAGAAAACAGAAAAACTAATGGCACCAATAAAGTTATCCAAGAGCTTGTTCCTTGCAAATTATAAATGAAATAACCTAATCACAAAGAAATGGCAGAAAGCACAACTATAGAAACAAAAACATAATGAAGCAAAAATAATCACAGACACGGAGGAAATTCAATGAGTCTACCACCCCACTTGGCTCAACCCTAAGCAAATAAATCTAAAGATCTGGAAGAAATGGATACTTCCTTAGGAAAATATAATTTACTAAGATAGAAAGAGAAAATAGAAAATCTAATCTGACCAATTACTATAGGAAAAAAGGAAGAAAAATTTCAAAGATCTATTCCCACAAAACATCAGGCCCAGATGCTTTCAAAAAAATATAATTTACTAAGATAGAAAGAGAAAATAGAAAATCTAATCTGACCAATTACTATAGGGAAAAAGGAAGAAAAATTTCAAAGATCTATTCCCACAAAACATCAGGCCCAGATGCTTTCAAAGAAGCATTAATTCTATGTAATCTTCAAGAGCAAATAATTCCAATGCTATTTAAACTGTTCCAGAGCTTAGAAAATAAAAAGGAAAGCTTCCAGATTCCTTTTTTTGAAGCAAGCATAACATTGATAGCTGTAACTGACAAAGATTATACACTAAAAGAAAACTGCAGACCAATCTCAGTTAAGACTTTTGATATAGAAACCCTAAATAAAACACTAGCAAATAAAATCCTGCAGCACATTAAAGAAAAAATGAAATACTTTGACTATGTATTTTGTTTATAGAGGTTTATTCTAGGAATGAAAGAATGGTTTAATATCAGGAGATGGCTAATATGATTATTTCTATAGATGATGAAAAAGCATTGGGTAATATTCAACAGCCACTCTTCATTAAAACATTTAATGGATAAGATGATAATTTCTTAACATGATAAAATATATCAATCTTAGCCCAAAACTCAGCATCATGTTGAATGGAGAAACACTAGACACATTTCATTAAAGTCAAGAAACTTAACATATTCTCAAGGTATTAGCCAACATAATTAGGCAAGAAAAATAAATGAGAGGTATAAGAATTAGAAAGACAATGGTAAAATTATCTTTATTTGTAGATAACATGATCTGAAACCTGAGAAATTCAAGAGAACTTTAAAAAATAAATGCAACAGTAAGATAATTAAATCTAATGTGGTTAGGTCCAAATATAATATACATTGATAGTAATAGCTTTTATGTATGTAAACAACCACCAGTCAAGACATATGGAGGAAAAGCAACAACAACAACAAAAAAATAAAATAAAATATCTAAGAATAAATCTAATCAGAAATATCTAAGATTTATATGAGAAAACATTTACAACATTCTTGAGGGCCACAAAAGTTCAGAATAAATGGAAAAGCAAACTGTGTCTAAGTTAGGAATTCTCAATATCACAAAGACATAATTCTCCCTAAACAGATCTATAAATGTAGTGTGATCACCACATACATATACACACACGTGTATACATATATCTGTATTTAAATAGACAAGCTGATGCTAAAATAGTTCACAAGGGAAAATAAATAACAGGAAAATTCTAAGAAGGGAAAGTAATGATGAGGAGCTAGCCCTACTAGATTTAGCATATGTCTAAAAGTACAAAACTTAAAACAGAGTGATCCTGGAACACGAATAGATAGAAATATCAATGATATGGGATAGGAAGTTCAGAAATAGCCCAAAGTATGTATAAAATTTATTACATCACAAACAAGCTATGTCAAATCTGTGAAGAAAGATGAAATAATTAACATATGGTTTGGGGACAACAGGGGAGCTGCAGGAAATAAATGAAGCCACACTTCACATCTTATACCAAGATGAATTCCAAACTGAGGAAAAAAATCAAAAGTAAAACACTAAACCATAAAGAGATTGAGATAAACCATGGGAAAATTATTTTATAATTGGAGTGGGAAAAACCTTTTAAACTATGACACAAAATGCAGACACCATAAAAACAAGGATCAATAAATTCAACTACATAAATATATTTTCCATATGGCAAAGACCAAAGAACAAGATGACAGAATATTTGCAACTCTTATTACAGATAAATAGGTAATATTTGTAATAAATAAGGAGTTCCTAAAATCAATGAGAAAAATAGGCCAAGTATGACAACAGAGTTCACAGGGATGAAAATACAAATGGCTCATATATACATGAAGAAATATTCTACTTCATTTATAATAAGAGAAATGCAAATTAAAACTTCACTAAGGAAAGTTTGTCACAAAAACCATATGATCATCTCAATAGATGCAGAAAAAGCGTTTGACAAAATTCAACATCCCTTCATCCATATATGACAAACCCACAGCTAACATCATCCTGAATGCAGAAAAGCTGAAAGCTTTTCCTCTAAAAACAGGAACAAAGATGTCCACTTTCACCACTCCTATTTAACATAGTACTGGAAGTTCTAGCCAGAGTAATTAGGCAAGAGAAAGAAACAAAGGGCATCCAAATTGGAAAGACCGAGCAAAATTATCCCTGTTTGCAGATAACATGATCTCATATATAGAAAAACATAAAGACTTCATCAAAAAACTCTTAGAGCTGACAAACAAATTCAGTAAAGCTGTAGGATACAAAATCACTATACAAAAATTGATAGCATTTCTACATACCAACAACAAATTAGCATAAAAAGAAATGAAGAAATCAAGCCCATTTACAATAGCTACCAAAAAATAAAATACCTAGGAATAAATTTAACCAAGGAGGTGAAAGATCTCTGTGATGAAAACTACAAAACACTGATGAAAGAAATTAAAAAGGACACAAAAAATGGAAAGACATTCCACATTCATGGATTGGAAGAATTAATGTTGTGAAAATGTCCATACTACACAAAGTGATCTACAGATTCAATGTAATCCCTATCAAAGTACCAATGACATTCTTCACAGAAATAGAAAAAGCAATCTTAACATTCATATGGAACAAAAAAAGACCCCAAACAGACAAAGCAATCCTGAGCAAAAAGAATAAAGTGTGAGGCATAACACTACCTGACTTCAAAATATACTACAAAGTTATAGTAAGCAGAATAGCACAGTGCTGGCATAAAAACAGACATGTGGACCAATGGAACAGAATAGAGAACCCAGAAATTAATCCACATATTTACAGCCAACTGATCTTCAACTATGGCATCAAGAACATACATTAGGGAAAGGACAGCCTCCAATAAATAATGCTGGGAAAACTGAATGTCCATGTGTAAAAGAATGCAACGAGACCCCTATCTCTCACCATTTCCCCAAATCACTTCAAACTGGATTAAGGACTTAAATCTAAAACCTGAAACTATAAAACTCCTAGAAGAAAACACAGGGGAAATACTTCAGGAAGTAGGACTGGGAAAAAACTTTCTGAATAAAACCTCAAAAGCACAGGCAACAAAAGAAAAAAACAAATGGAATTATATCAAGTTAGAAAGCTTTTGTACAGCAGAGGAAATGATCAACAGAGTGAAAAGACAATCTGCAAAATGGAAGAAAATATTTGCAAAGTATGAACAAGGAATTAATATCCAGAACATACAAGGAATTCAAACAACTCAATAGCAAAATAACCCCAAATAATCTGATTTAAAAATGAGCAGAGAAGCTGAAGAGACATTTCCCAAAAGAAGACACATGCCTGGCCAACAGGTATCTGAAAAAATGCTTAACATCATCAGAGAAATGCAAATCAAAACCACACTGAGATATCTCACACCAGTTAGACTGGCTATTATCAAAAAGACAGAAAATAACAAACAAACACTGGCGAGGATACAGAGAAAAAGGAATGCTTTTACACTGTTGGTGGGACTGTAAATTAGTAGAGCCATTATGGAAAACAGTATGGAGGCTTCTCAAACATCTACAGATAGAACTATATGATCCAGCAATCCCACTACTGGATATATACCCAAAGGAATAGAAATCATCATGTCGTAGGGTTACCTGCACTCCCATGTTTATTGCAGCTCTATTCACAATAGCCAAAATATGCAACCAACCTAAATGTCCATCGACGGATGATTGGATAAATAAAATGTGGCATATACACACAATAGAATACCACTCAGCCATAAAAAACAATGAAATTCTGCCATTTGTAGCATAGATGAGCTTGGAGAAAATTATGTTAAGTTAAACAAGCCAGCCACAGAAAGAAGAATACCACATGTCCTCACTCATATGTGGAAGCTAAAATAAACAAATAAATAAAAATTAATAATAATAGTAAGCTGAACTTTCAGAAGGAGAGAACAGAACTGTGGTTACTAGAGTCAGGAAAGGGGAAAAGCGAGGGGGTATATTGAGAGATTGGTTAATAGACACAAAACAGCTAGATAGGAAAATTAAGTTCTATTGGTGTATGGTCAAGTAGGCATCTATAACACTAATTTACTGCATGGTATCAAATGGCTAGAAGAGAGGAGATGGAATGTCCTCCTCACAAAGAAATGATTAAGTCTTGCAGTGATGAATATGCTAATTACCCTGCTTGTATACATGTATACACACATTGTATACATGTATTGAAATATAATTCTGTACCCCACAAATATGTATAATCAATACATTTAAATAAAAAAAGAAAAGAAAAGAAAAGTTTGTCACATATCCTTTGAACCAGGAATATATCCCTCTGGGAATTTATCCTACACATCCCGAGTACTGGGATGAATAACGGCCCCCTCAAAAGATATGTCCACCTAGGACTTGGGAAGGTGAACTTATTTGGCAAAATGGTCTTTGGAGATGTGATTAAGTTAAGGGTCTTCAGCTGAGAGCTGCCTGAATTAACCAGGTGGTCCCTAAATTCAATGACAGATGTCCTTATAAAAGACAAAACAGGAGAAGGCCAAAAGACACACAGAGCAGGAGGTAATGTGAAGACAGAGGCCGAGATTGGAGTGACACATCTGCAAGCCAAGGAACACCAAGGAACCAACCCACCAACACCCTTGTTTCAGACTTCTGGCCTCCAGAATTGTGGGAGAATAAATTCCTGTTTTAAGCTACTCAGTTCGTGGTAATTTGTCACAGCAGCCACTATACAAAAGAAGGTATGTAAAATGTCATTTATCACAGCATTGTTTCTACTAGGACCAGACTGGAAGCATCAAGAGAACTGATTAAATTCAATATGGTGGAACCCTATATAGTTGTAAAAAAAAAAAAAAAGTTATTTATAGACTGATGTGGAATGCTCTCTGGAACAAGTCTCAGCAGGAAACAGATTCCGCTCAAAATAGGAAGGTTTATTTACAAGCGACAAGTCATAACGGTGTGGACAGGGGCAGAGGAACGCATAAGGGAGACTGCTGCCAGCTGGGGCTAGGAGCAGCCGGGCTCTCACCCACGCCCGTGCCCAAAGGACAACCTGGAAGGAGAGAGGCTGCCTGGAAGGGAACAGAGCCCTGTGGAGGGACATGGCCAGCCCAAGGTGACCTCACAGGGAAGGGCCAGAGAATCAGTCTGCTGACTTGACTCTCCTCCAATCCCTCTCTGTGAGGAGCCTGAGGTGGTCCAGGCGGTCAGCCCCCACCCCCCTGGGCAGAGGGCAGCATGGAACACATGGGAGGGGCATGGAAACTGTCCAGCATAAGCTCCAGTATTAAACTGTTTTGTTTAAAGCACAGAACGTCATATACTGAATGGTCACCATTTCAGTAGCAAAGAGAAAGAGAATATTATATGCATGATTACAGGTGCATAGCAGATCTGGATGCACCTCCCCAAGAAAATGATTATATTTGATGCTCTGGGGGACAGAGTGGGGTGTGGGAGGGAGACTTTTCGCTGTATACCATATTATACCTTTAGAATTTTGAACCCACAAATGGTTCAAAATATTAAAATTTTATTTATATTCAAAAATATAAATAAACTTTAATTTTTAAAAGCCCAATATTAATGGTCTTTTCAAGGGAGGCCCCTGGACAGTCCATGCTTATATTCAATAAACGGGAAGCAGGAACAAGCAATGCCAGGGACCAGCCACGAGCGGAGGTGAGAACGAGCATGCCCACCTGTCGGGGAGAGCCTGCAGCACGGTGGGCATGAGCACCCCGGAGATCGCTTTGTAGAGGATGGAGTCACACACACCGACGATGTTCACCACTGTAGAGGAGCCCAGCACGGGCAGCATGTGGGGCGGCATTCCTTGCCAAAAGTGCAGAAGGAAACTTTGAACCTGTGTTGACCCACAGAGAGAATGATGAAGTTACACAGGGCCCTCGCACCAGAGCCTTGGGACTCCACCGAGGCAACCCAGTCTGCGGCGCTGTCATCTTCCCCTGCAGCAGCGGAGGCGCCACCAGCCTGGCGTGCTGGAGGAGGCCCTGGGACTTCCTCCTGCCCCATGTCATCCTCCTGCCCATGTGTGTGGCATGCCCACTGCTGAAGAACCTGGTGGCCTGGGGTCCCCTCTGCCTGGGGCATTGCTTTTAAAAAGGTCACGGCACTAGTACTCACTAGTCTTTGGGCCCACTGGTGCCTCAGGGGCTCCTGGGTGTTCTGGGAAAGAAGGAAAGGATGTGGGAGTTGCAGGTAAGAGCTGTGTGGCTGGAGGGAGAAGAGCAGGTGCCACACACAAAATTCCCCTGATTCAAAGTCATATGCCAAAAACTGGGTCAAGTGCAAGGGACTTTTCATATCCAAATTCTCCCATTTTCCCAAAGAGCCCCGGCCAGCTGGTGCCATTTTGGGATGCTAGATGGTAATATCTGGGCAGTAAGCTACGTGGGCACATAAAGTATGTGTGATTGACTTTTTTATCCCCAATCTACTAGCACAGAACCGGAATATAGTGAGCACTTGAAAATTTAATTATTATGATGAGTATGATGATAGCAGGAACTCGAGCTCTGTTGCTGAAGAATGAATGGCAGAGTGTCCAAAGCAGAGAACCCCTTGATGGCTCCGCTACACCCACATCTTTTAGCATGTGAGTTGCAGGCTGGGAGAGAGCAGAATAGGTGGGGAAAGGTGGAACAAGGAGAGAAGTGAAGGGAATGAGAAGATGGTTAACTCGTGTATAAGGTAACACTCAGAAATATCTAGACTTCAGCAACCATTGAGGAACAGCCCATCTTGAATCTGGGGAACTCTGATTTTTCATAAATTCTAATAGGCTTGCTTTGGCTCCTGGACTATGCATTCTTCTTTTCCCCACAAATGGGCA
Source organism: Galeopterus variegatus (assembly GCF_000696425.1). Lineage (NCBI taxonomy): Eukaryota > Metazoa > Chordata > Mammalia > Dermoptera > Cynocephalidae > Galeopterus > Galeopterus variegatus. The sequence goes on along the minus strand of NW_007727457.1, from coordinate 216,909 downwards.
CTCTTAAACCCCACAAGTATTACCTACATCCCTGGTTCCTGGGTCAATCCTGATCCAGTGTGGGGAGTAATTTAGTCCCTTTAGTCTAATACTTTGGAACTAGTGTTAGTCCTGCCATTAGCTTTCTTTATTAAGTGCCTACTACATGCCAGGTACTTTGCATAGGTTCTCTCATTTAATACTCACAATAATACTATGACTAAAAACATTGCTCCTATTTGCAGAGACTTTGAGTTAATTGTCCAAAGCCAGATTAGCAAGTCAGGGAATGGTTGAGATAGAGTCTAGTCTGCCTCAGTTCTTCCACTACCCAGTTTTTGGGCTAATTTGTTTTTCACGTGCTAACTGGGCTTCTACCCCATTCCTGAGGCCCGTGTCACTCCCTAGGCTGCTGCCCACTTGCCAGCTTTTTGCTCCTGCTATGCAGAATCCTTTAGGCCCCTCCCACCCAGGAGGAGGGTCTTGTTATCCTCTGACCAGGCTACCTCTGGTGACCCAAGCTCAGCCTCCTGTGGACGGACTTCCCTGATGCTCACAGCCTGTCTGGGCTTCCCAGTGCAAGCACTGGATGGGAGGCTTGGGGGATAAGGAATGAGGAGAAAGACTTCCTAGGGGGGGAAATGGTAATTGCCAAAAACATGATCAAAGTGGCAAATGAAGACAGGTCTGCAAATTGTGATACTTAAATTATAGTCCTGTTTATTCCATGACAATGAAAATATTGCAACGTTTTCATCCAGATTGAAAATCAAAACAAAGGAGATCTGGATGAAGACTGACTTCCAGGGTTCCAATCCTGGCTCCACTAGCAACTAGGGGTGTAATATCAGTCTCAGTTTTCTTCTCTGTGAAATGGGGATAAAAGTAGTATTTACTGCATAGGTTTTGGTCGAGCCCTAAAAGTACTTATTATAGTACTTGGCACATAGTAGATGCTTAACAAAGGTTATCTGTTATTATTGTGTCATGGAAGCACTACCACTAATAGGCCCCATAAATCACTGTACTAATGTTTTAAGTGTTTGAGACACTCTTGCCTACATTTCTGACTGTCACACAGCCAGGATTCCCACTGTGGCTCTACTCACCTGTCAAGACTCTTATTCTTTCACTGAGACACCTGGTAGCTGACTGTTGGCCTGGCCTGAGCCTGGGGATGGCTGCAGCTCTTGGACAAGGTGCTTGTCCTCCAGAGGACCCTCCGCTGTCCCCTGATCCCAGCTCATCCCTGGGTGCCGGCCTCAGGCCAAGTCCTGGACCTCCCTTCCTGCTCTTCCAACTCAGTAAGAAGCTCTGCTCAGTTGATTCCTAAGAGTTGATAGATTCTGAATTTATTTGCATTACTTAGCTCTCCTTACATACAGCCCTACGTCTTTTTTTATATGAGCAGTCATTTCTAGCAGAAAGTCTGGAAAATATCAGCTGTTGTGTAAGTTAAAACAAATCTGTGGAAAACCAGTGTCTTTGGCAGGCATCCGTCTGCTTTCAGCCTGTTCAAGCTGCATGGGGAGCCCTTATCAGTCCTCGGTTTCCTGAGTAGCTTTTGTAGAAGTATTACCTAGTTTTGACCTCCCCTTCCTACTCTCTGTATTTTAGGCATTTAATGTCCAATGGTACCGGTCCCTCTGGGTGAGAAGGAAAGGAAGGAGGGAGAACAGTGCAAGGCTCAAGAGCTGAGACTGGGAGTTAGATGTGAAATGGACAGACAGTGTTTCCACTCAGAAGGTGGAGCTGACAGCACCTCCAAGGGACTGGATATGAAGGGTGAGTGGAAGGGAAGAATCAAGGTTTGTGGCGTGAGCCATTGGGCGGAGGGTCGTGGCAATCTAAGACTTGGGAAAAACAGATTTGGGGCAGAAAATGAGGAGCTTTGGTTTGGCCATATTAAGTTAGATGTTGAGTCAATTGAATCTGGAGCTTCTGGCTAAATATATAAATATGAATTACCAGCTTTTATAAAATGGAGGTAACATATAAAATGCCTGGCATTGTGTAGGCATTTAACAAAGGGAAATTTACTAGACAGAAGAGAGAATGCTGATAAGTTTTCCTTACTTCTTGCAAGCATAAATGGTGAAAGAATCCGAGGCAATGCTTGAAAATGATTATTTAAAGTCAGTGTCCTGGGTTATCTGTTTCAATATCCTGAACTTTCAGTCCTTTTTCTCTCAGCTCAGTGAAGTGTCAGGAGACGATTTCCTTGTTTTGTTTATTCCTAATATATTGGCACTGTGTGGAAACATATCTGCTGACTTGCAATCAGGGGTACTTAATTGCTACAGTATTGAAAAGATCTCAGTAAAATAATAACTACCAAAATACCTGCCATTTATTATGCTCTAGTACAAAACCAGAAACTTTACAATTTCATGTACATCACAATTTTACTATGAGGTAGGTATAATTATTATCTCTATTTTATAGCAAAAGAAATTGAGGCTCACAGAGGCTAAGTACCTTGCTCAAGGTTGCCAGCTAGTAAGTGGTGGATTTGGGACTCAAACACATGACTATTGGACTTTACAGCTCACTGTACAATATAGTCTGGAGAAGACTTTACATGTAGGGAGTCTCCTATATGCAGATTTGTATTCTTTGTACTTGCTTGACAATGTTATAAATCAGTAGCATTTTTACACACATCTGTCCATCTGTCCATCCATCCTCTCTTGCACCCAACAAATATTTACTGAGAACCTAAGAGTATGGCTGGCCAAGACACAGTAATGAACAAGACAGACAAGGTCCCTGCCCTCAAGGGCAGCTCTTTCCAATGGAATAGTGGCAAAAGGGATGTGTTTTATTTCTGGGTTGACAAGGTTAGGAAGGGGGTATGCCTTCCCTGTAGTCCTTTTCCTCACCCATCAGCTGAATAAAGAGGACTCTAAGCCTCTAGGGTAGGATGTAGCCACAATGGGGAAGGATCCTGTGTCCCTGAACCACCCCCAGCAACCAGCTGTCCCACTGAGAACATCCACATTGGACTGTGACATGAGCAAAAAATAAACTTCTAATGTGTCAAGGTTTGAAGGGTTATTTGTTAGAGTGGCTAGTGTTGTCTTAACCAATCTTCAATCATTATTTGCCCTGATCTTAGTGATCTTTAGAATGTAAGGCACAGCCAAACAACAGTTTGAGAGAAAGCAGTGAGTTTTCTTCCTTAAAACAAAATTTTTTTTTTCACTGAAAGGATTGCTCAAGTAATTTGGGAGACTTTACGAGACTTTTTAGAAATCTAGTGTATACAAATCAAGAAAAAGAAGAATAGTACTTTATCAACATACTGCTGTCTCTTCTGGAGCTGTGTCTATGTGCCAAGTGACAGTGAAAGGCAGAAAAATAGGAGAGAAAAGCACTTTGTACTTTACATCATTTTTATACCCCGCCACCTCCAACAGTACCCTTCCCCCAAAGCACATAAAAGGAATTCACGAGCAACTACTGGCTCTTTATAGCCCTTTTAGAGCCCATATTATCTTCCTTCAAAAATAATAATAAAATTAGGTTACTTTATTAGTGGTTATTGTGCTTCAATCTTTTCTCATTTCCTCCTCTCCATCCTGTAACTTTAATGCTTTCAAATAAAAATGAAATGAACTTTTTGCATTGTTTGCATTTAAAGATGGCCCTCCTGGTAGAATTTGTTGGAAATATGGACCAGAACTTGAGAATGGAGGGTAACCGGCTCCAAATGCACTAAAGTGGGTGAGCCTCAGGAAAAGATTAAATCCAAAATATAAGAAAGCCTTTCTTTACTTTCTCTGAATCTATAATTCTAGGTGTAATGATATGCTGGCAAAATAGTCTTCCTAGTGTGCCAGTAGGGCAGGATGCGGGTCACTGGTTAAGCCAAGGAAAAGGCCATGCCAGCAGCTGTGCACACGTAAGATCTGTAGAATGGGGATAAGAATAGTAGCTGTTTTGTAGGATCCCTGTGAGGATGAAGTGAGCTAAAGGGTACCGAAGGCTTCCCGATGCCAGGCCTGGCACCTAGCAGGAGCTCAGGAAATAGGAGATAGTGCTAATTACAATATTTTAATACAGAGTATCCACAGCTCAACACTTGTTGACCTACCTCGTCAAAGTTGGCTCTTATTACAGTGTCCAGTATTCTCTGGCAGTGTGTTCTGTACATCATAATAAAGGTAGAAACCTGTGGGGGTGGGCGGAGGATCAACAACAAAGGTATCCATTAATACACACTGCTGCCACCCTTGGAATGTCTATTTTTAAGCCATTTGTTCCCTGCTGGGGGATGGAATTCGCCTGACATCTACTTATCCTGCAAGACCCAAGTGAGACTGATTTCCATTAGGCTGAATTCTCTGACCTCGGCTCTCTTCCCTGTGCTCATACAGCATCTGAGTGTGTTTCTTTGTCAGAGCACTCACCGCATGTTATAGAAAACACTGGTTCCTCTCTCTGCCCCCCTTCTCCACCCCTGAGACTGTGGGCTCCAGGAAAATAGAAATGGCTTATCATCCACGCTTGTGCATCCAGCACCTAGCACAATTCCTGGCACGTGGAGCTCAGTAGGGCTTATTGAACTAAACTCTCCTCATTGGCTAAGAAACTGAAAAGTTGAAACCCAAAGTGTATCGATAAGAAGTGCATCTGCCCAAATCACCATAAGGCATTTGGAAATTCTCTGGAATCTGCTTGGCAAAACCAAATTTCATCTCCCCTTCTATTTGTCCAGGAATTTTGAAGCCATGGTGCAGGACATTTGTGTCTTTGTTGACAAAAAAAGCAAATTTGAGAAAAAATAAAGATTTATCTAATTTTTAGATTTAAAGCATCCCTTACGGATATAAGTTCATTTTCTTCATTTCAGAACATAGACATGCATTTTATATAAACTTAAGTTTG
>NW_007727457.1:208466-211694 GCF_000696425.1 Galeopterus variegatus | reverse complement strand
AGAAGTGCATCTGCCCAAATCACCATAAGGCATTTGGAAATTCTCTGGAATCTGCTTGGCAAAACCAAATTTCATCTCCCCTTCTATTTGTCCAGGAATTTTGAAGCCATGGTGCAGGAGATTTGTGTCTTTGTTGACAAAAAAAGCAAATTTGAGAAAAAATAAAGATTTATCTAATTTTTACATTTAAAGCATCCCTTACAGATATAAGTTCATTTTCTTCATTTCAGAACATAGACATGCATTTTATATAAACTTAAGTTTGCTTATACCAGCACCCGCCTCTCCACTTGTCTATATGCTTCCTGCAAGCGGGACTCATGTCTCATGGTCACCTGCATCCCAGCTCCGGTGTGACAGGTAGACTTGGTAAGGGTTCCAAATGTATTAAGAGCCTGGGGCTGCATCAAGATAGGTGCATCAGAGATATGAGACTCCAACAGGAACTTCCCCAAATTTGTTTTTCCAGTAACTTGCTCCAAATACTCCATGATCAAAACTATTTGGTCCACTATACCTATAAAATCTCCTTAGTGTGTGGGACAGATTTCACCAAATGTCCTGCAGCACATGGGGAAATGAACTTTATCCTGTGGAAAAGCAATCCAGAAAAAAGGAGTCCTTTCTTTGTGAAACGAGTGTATGTAGGTGGTATCATAGGGCAGGTGTGCAGGTAGAAAGACAGACAGATGATAGAGAAGATAGATGATAAATAGATGGATATGATAGAAGGATAGATAATAGATATATACAACAGTATTTCCAAAAGTTTGTGGAAGAATAGAATTAAAAGATAATACAAATATTTCCATAAACTTTTTGAAGTACCCTCATATATGATAGACAGACATAGATTGATCAGTAAAGCTTTTTTATTTTAGAATACTTTTGGACTTATAGAAAAGTTATAAAGATGGTACAGGGTGTTCCCATATCCTCACACCCAGGTACCCCTATTGTTAACATCTTACGTCTGTATGGTACATTCGTCACAACGAATAAACCAATACTGATACATTATTAACTACAGTTCATACTTTATTTAGATTTTATTTTTATATTTTTAAACTCACTGTCAATAAAAGTGCGTGTGTGTGTGTGTGTGTGTGAGTGTGTGATTACATGTGAGTATGAGGGAGATACAGAGAGACAGAAGCCCCCGCTCCCACTATCACTTTGGGCACAGTTACCTTCTCCTCAGGCAGGCTGGCTGGCAGATTCAGGTCTTTGACATTTGGGAACTCTGGCAGCAACGTCCCAAGTTTGGACCGGGGTGAATATGCCACAGTCTGTTTACTCACTTCTTTCTTGCCTGTCTCGCTCACCCAGGCAGCTCCTTTCTTGGAATACATCACATCATAATATTGGGAGCTTTCCTTCACTGCAATGCCGTAGTAGTGGTACCTGGGCCACAAAGAGAGAGAGAGACCCACATGCACCTCTATTAGAAGGGGTTTCCTGGGTTGGGGGCAGGGGTTGCCCAAGGCCGAGGATGGCAGGGCTTATTCTATCTGGGGCTAGAAGAGTTAACTCTCTTGTAAGGGTTGAAATCCCTGAAATCTAGAATTAAACCATAGTTCCACGTTGCCAGCCATCAATCAGGCAGGTAAAAATAACCAAAATTGCCTCCTACAGAAAATGTTAAGTCAAATACTTTGCAGAGAGGGGATGAAAAAAATTTCCATTTGTACTTGATCTCTTATGTAGCTAAATGTGATCCCAGGGCATAGTACTTGAGTGTCCCCTCTCTGTGGGGACCCAAGCAGAAGGATGTGTTTGTGACTACTAATGCACCACCAACAAAAAATCATCTGGCCTATGTTTTTCTTAATCAATAAATGGTAGTCTCAAAGTACTGTATTTTTAAAAAGATAAACTCAGTGCTTCAATTGATAATGAATGTAAAACAAAGACTAGAACTTCTTATTAACTAAAAATGGGCTTAATAATAGCAATCTTTTCAATTAACACTAATAAGGGATGGAGGCTGCATTTTGTTCAGATTTTAGCTACAATCCATTGAGCACTTGCTACATGCTGGGCACTCTGCAAAGTGCTTTCCATGCGTTAATTTGTAAAATAACCCTACGAAATGGTGATTTTTACAGTGTTTATACAGATGAGAAAATGAGGAAAGAGAGCTCGAGTAATTTGCTCAAGGTCATATAGCTCTTTAGAGGAAGAACCAGTTCCTGAACACAGGTCTGTGTTTGACTACAAAGCCACCACGCTGTACTTACAGGAAACCCTGCATGGTAGTATTATAAACTTTGATGTTTGTCACACTGCATGGTAGTATTATAAACTTTGATGTTTGTCAGAATCACTTATGGAGCTTAACAAAAATACACATTTTCAGGCCCCTTCCCAGGACCTACTAATTTAGAACATTTGGGAATGGGGTTCAAGAATAAACATTAAAACAATCACCACAGCTAATTCTGAAGCACATCAGTTCAAGATCTACGGTGCTAAGTGCTTGACACCCAATATCTTATTGAATCTCACAAAATCCCCATGAGGCTGGAACTAATTATTATTATTACTATTATGATTATTACCTCCATTTTACAGATGAGGAAACTAAGGCCTGGAGAATTTAAGTAAAACACTCAAGATCCCCCAGTGAATAAGGAGTAAGGCAGGATTTGAACCTCTAAAGGGTGTTTAACCACTATACTATACCAGCCATTCTCAAACTTTACTATTAAGAATCACCTACGAAACAGACTTAGTAGGTGTGGAGTAGATTTACACAGTCTCACAGAAATATTAAGGTAAATAACTCATGGACCTCGGTTTTGGAAACACCATATGACACATCAGCCACTTTTCTCCACCCCTGGAGATATGGTGATAGTCACGAAATAATACAAGTGAGCAAGCATTTGGAGTTACGGGACAGACTTTCACAGGGAGGGACAGACGACACACACGACCTTTCCTCTCCCCCACCCCCTTTACTCCTGGTACCATTCTGTGGCACTGCTGCTCAGAGGGTGGCTCGCCTCTATCTGTGTGCCTGCCGGGATGAAGAAGTGGGGCCCTCCGAAGGCAGCCCAGTTCATCTTAAGTCAGTGTGGTTCTCAGAGAGTTCTTCTCTGTGTTGAGCGAATATCTGCCTCCTGCGCCTTCTGCTTCTCAACTGTCATAACTGCCTTTCCACCAGAGAGGCTCTCCTTGGGGGGGGGGGGGGGGGGGCTTCCGGTTGCCCCAGAAACACCCTTC
>NW_007727457.1:192004-207466 GCF_000696425.1 Galeopterus variegatus | reverse complement strand
GGGGGGGGGGGGGAGGGGGGCTTCCGGTTGCCCCAGAAACACCCTTCAGTTGGGAAGACAGTTGGGATGCGACTCCCTAACTTTAAAAAGTTCCCCTTCCTAATTTCTTTAGATCAAGATAGCCATCAAATATTCAGACCAGACCATTTCTTGTCCTCCATGCAGGGATTAGTACAGGTTTGCTTCTCTGGCCAATTGGATACTGTCAGAACAGAGAGTTTGCTCAGCAGAACAGTCTCAGTAACCTGGAGATCGTACAAGAAGCTACAAGATGTTCCTTTAAATGTCATCTAAGACTATTTTACAACAACAACCAAACACACCTAAAAGCAGGGTGGCACAAAATCAGATTCTTTAAAGCAGCTGGGCCAAATGGCCCTGAGCTTTTGGACAGCCTCTCTTTCAGGGGTCCTGAGAGAGGGCATCCAGCTGTCATAAAGCTCCTCCATGCTCCCTGTAGGCACAGACTTCTCGCCAGGCCTGTGGACAGAGCTTGGGATGAAAGGCCTGGGTCTGGCCTGTCTCGAGGCCCAAAGACGTGTGCTCTGCGGGTGGAATGGCCCATGCTTACTTTGACTGTCCTCGGGTCCCGAGTCTTCTGGTGGTTAGCTGAGGAAACTGCTGCCTTATGATCTGTAAGTCAACATAAGAATCAGTTACCCATCGGGAAAGGTTGGGAACACAGTGACTGAGTTTTACAAACAGCAATCTCAGGAAGGGAGGAAAGCATCAGTCCTTGGTTGCAGTGGCTTACTAGGAGTCTGTCGGGACCCTGCAGAAGACTACTGGTGTTGGGGAATTGGGCGGGGAGTGCTTGGATCCTGAAGGGGTCTCACTTGGACACTCTAGGCCTTATCCCCTCTGTCGCACAATGTAGGGAGAGTACCGGTTGATCCAGAACATCTCATGCCCTTGCTTAAAACCCCCAATGGCTTCCAGGGCACCTGGAACTTAAACTCACACTGAGCCTCTATGACACTGGCCTCTGCTTACCTCCTGGCTTTCCTCTTCTACAGCTCTCACCAGATCCCAGCCATGAGGGCTTTTTATTTTATTTTTCTCTCATTCCTGAAACACACCAGGCTTTCTCCCCACTGGGGGTCTTAAGACTGTAGTTCCCAATGCCAGGAATGCAATTTCCCCCGGATCCTCACAAGATTGTCTCCTTCTCTTACACCATTCAGGCTCCTGGGCAATGTCCCTCTGCCCAGAGTCTTCTCTGGCCAGCCAATATAGAATGGCACAAGCAGCCCCTTACCATCACATGGCCCTGCTTTGTGTCTTCTTGTCACTTAGCACTTTCTGAAATTATCTTGTTCACTTCCTCTCTTAGAGACTAGTTTATGTTGCCTTCTACTTGAATGCAGGCTCCAAGAGAATAGGGACACTGCACAGGGCTTGGCACATGTGAAGACTTCAGTCCATATTTGTCGAATGAAAGTATGAAGCCCTGGTGCCTGCCCGAAGGGCATCCTTCCCTGTCTGCACAGTAGAGGGTGGTAACTGCTGTTACCCAGGACAACCACACAGATTCACAAGAAACCTGGGAGGAGAAATCATCTCCAGGGTGAAAACGTAATCAAGGGGTCTTCTCTTGGTGTTGACAGAGATGATGTCTGTGGAGAGGCAGTGCAGTACAGGGGTTATGCCAAGAACTCTGAGCTAGACTACCTGGACTAGATCCAGCCTCAGCCATTTGTTAGGATGGTGCCCTTGGGCAAGTTATTTAACATCCAAATGACTCAGTTTCCCCCTTTCTAAAACGTTATGCCAAGAACTCTGAGCTAGACTACCTGGACTAGATCCAGCCTCAGCCATTTGTTAGGTTGGTGCCCTTGGGCAAGTTATTTAACATCCAAATGACTCAGTTTCCCCCTTTCTAAAATTGGAATGATAATAACCTCTATTTTAGAGAATTCTTGTGAAATTTAAAAAAGAAAATGTATGTAAACAATTTGCAGCATTGCCTGGCACTTTGTAAGTACACAATAAACGTTACCCATTATCACCACTGATTGTGCCGATGACTCATTTCCTTTTACTTCCCAGGGGACTTTTCCTTTTAAGTCTAACCACATTCTTCTAGACTTGTTGCCCTCCCAGCACAGCACCGAGCAGCCATGCGTGGTCAGAGACAGCAAGCCTGCACGCTGTCCCTCATAAGAAGAGATGCTGTTGCTGGTTTCCCATTGGTAGGGCATGAGCCTTGAGTGCTTCCTCTAGAGGTGGGGACGAGTCTCTGTCGATCCATTCACACCGTCTTTCATCCACAACAATACTCTCATTGATTTAACAAACGTGTACTGTGTCCTTGTTAGTGGTTTGAACTTGGACGTACTGTTTAGCCTCTCTGTGCCTTAGTGTCCTCCTGTGATGTCTGAGGACTTGGGGGTTGTGTAGTCCTCCCCTGAATTGGAGGGTTAGGTGATGGTGACTCAAATAAACTGGCATGAGTGGGATGGAAAGAAGTGGACAAGTTAAAGAGAAAGTGAGGCCCTGGAATGGGCAGGACGAAGATGGACTGGTTCTGTATGTGAGGGCGCTGCTGTCTCCAGTGCAGAGAGTGGACGGGGAGCACGGCCTTGCCTGGGAACCGAGGAAGGAAATCGCACCTCACAAGCATGTTCAGAGAATCTAACGCCATAACATCACGAGCCCACTTTTGGAAGTAAAAAAGGCTTTTAAAATATTATCTCCTAGTGATAATACTGAACCAAATGATGCAATAATTCCCCGGATTCTTTAAGGTTATCTCTTTTGTAGCAATATATCCTGGTTTCCTTAATCGTAACTCCTGTAAACTGAGGACCTGACTTCTACTTTGTCTATGTCCCTCTCAAATTGCTGTTACCTGAGTAAAATGCAAGATGGGGACAGTGACAGTGCTCTTTAAGCACTTTGCCCCCGTTATGCAGTCTGAGACTGCATCGAGGTTTAGTGGCTCATCACCATGGGTTTATATTAACCTATGGCCAAGCCCTCCGGACTTTCATCACTTGACTGGTTTCAGAGCCAGGATTTAAAGCAGCTCTTCACAAAGGTACACTACAGAACACATAAAGACAGAGGGGAAATAATGGAAGCGTGAAAATGGAGCCAGGGGATTCTTCACATTGGTTAGAAGGGGGTTGTGATTTGGTTTCTGAGTTCCCTAATCACCTGAGCAAAGATAATACAACAGTCATAAGAGTCCCAGTATCAATAAGATAAGCACATACTACTTGCTTAGGAAGAGTAGAGATTTTCCTACGCTTGGGTCTGGGAAAAAGTCTCCTGTGCAAATGGGCACAACAGTAAGGTACTGTGTTTAACCCTATATCAGCAGATATTTTGAAAATGATAATATTCAGTGCTGCTAAGGCTGTAATAAAACTGGAACACTCAGATTGCTGATGATGTCATTTATTAGTACAAGCCTCCCCAGGAGCGTTTTTACAATATATATCAAGAGCCACAAAATACTCATAGTTTTTGATCTATTAATTCAAAGGAAGCAATATAAAATAGGAAAAAGCTATGTTAGGGGCTGCCAATGAGAGTGAAAAATTGGAAACAACATAACATCCGATGATAGGGAACTGGCTAAATATATGAAAGTATATACGCTCAATAGAAATTACGTAGCCATTAAAAATGATGGTAACGAAAACTATGTCACAACACAAAAAATTCTTATGAGATAATACTAAATGAAATAGCAGACCTCAAACTACGTTTATGCTATGGTTATAATTTATGTTTGTACAAATATAGGAATGGACAGGGAACATGGAAAAACTAAAAAAAGATATTGGTTAGGGTAGTGAGATTGTGCATAGAACAAAAAGTTCTGTATAATATTTGTGTACTGTATCAACTTTCTTGCAAATAGAACAGGATTTTCTAGTTGTAAACATTCCTAATTGACAAAAGAAGTTCACGATAATCTTGAAACAAGCACCAAAAATCTCCCAGAATATTATAGTGGTTGTTTCTCCTTTTCCTTTCATTTGAAAAAATAGATCATTCTCTACTCCCTGTAAACACTATGTAGATAATAAAAGAAAGCAGCATTGTTTTGTTTGGTTGCTAAGCCTCATTATTACTTGATTTAAGAGGCTAGGCAAATTTGTGACATCTTTCTAAGTGTTTATCTGAATGGTATCCCACATAACATCCACAAAGCAAACAGGCAAAGCCCCTGATGCCTGGCCTGAGGCTGAGGTACCAAGGGTTGCAGACTCTGGTCTACAGACATGCCAGAGGGCCCTGGGAATTGAGGCCTGGCCTTCTGGAGCCACTGTTCTACCTCTGTGAGGCAATGAAACGTACAATCAGTGTGCTTGTAATTCTTTGCAATGTGATCTTGAGGAGCTATCGAGTCATGGCGTGAAGCCTGGGAATTCACTGATCAACTTAACCTATGATTTCCACCATTGCTGATGGTTTTTACTTGTTCCTTATGAGTAATATGTAGATCAACACATGGAGTTTTACCATCTTTGTGACCAACATCACCCTCTGCTGAGTCACCCAAGACAGACAGCAGAGTCCTCCCGGATTCCTGTCTTCCTAACACCGCACAACCCCATGCCCTGTTGATTCTGCCTTCGGGACATCTCCTGAACCCAGCCACTGCCACTTCTTTGTATCCCCCAATACTGCCCAGCCCACCGTGATCTCTCACCTGGACCCCAGACACATCCTTCTAACTGGTTGTCCTGCTTTCAGTCTGGCTGTCTTACCAGCAGGATCTTTCTAAAATGCAAATATGGTCATTTCATTTCCTTATTGAAAGCACTGGGTACCTTCTCACTGCCTATACCGGATAACAATCCAGGCTCCTCAGGCTGGTCCATGGGGCCCTCTGTGCTCTCCTCCCACCCAGCTCCCCAGCCTCAAATCCAGCCACTCCCCAGGTGCTCCCGAGCTGCAGGCTCATGCTGGTCCTGACCCTGTACACGCTGTTCCCTCTGCCTGGAATGCCAAGCCCATGCCATCCCCACTCTCCCCTGAGGAGCCCCTCTTTTTCTGAGCCTCTCCCGCTTCCTCCGTGACCTGTCCCATGCAGCCTTAGGTGCCCCCTCTCTGTTCCCCTAGCACACTGGGACGCAGTAGTAGACAGTGGTTAAGCACACAGGCTAGGTGGTCAGGCTCACACAGGTTCCAGTCCTGGCTCAGGCACTGTGCCAATCACTTTACACATATTATCTCAGCTAATCATCACAACAATCCAGTGCAAGGTTTCACTGCCGTTTCTGCTGTACAGATGAGTAAACTGAGGCTTAGAGAGGCTAAGCAACCCGCACAGAGCCACACAGCTCACAAGATGCGGACCCGCGATTTGAACGCGCACTGTCTGACTTGACACTATACCGCAACAATAGTACTGCTTCTGCATGAATGACAGAACAGTGCCTCAAGCCCCTCATCCCTTCCTTTAACGGCAACCTTTTTTTCTTTTACTTCATATTCCTGCGTTACACATTAGATGTGTTTAAAGAATAAAATGATTTGTTTCCATCCAGTCACCAGTGAAGATTTCTCTTCTATTCCCTTCACTCTGACCCTCTTGGAAACATTCTGGTGGCCTCTCCCTAGGCTCTGGTGACATGTGGCTTCTGTCAGGTTTCAGGAACACACTGTGCTCTCTCTCATTCTGGACTTGGCCACAGGTGCCGTCATCGTCTGGAGTCCTCTCTCCAGGCCCTTTGTCTGCCTCATGTCTTCCCATCCGTCGGATCCCAGCTTGTATCTTATCTCTTCCCAGAAATCTTCCCTGGGCCACTTGTTTGGTGACCATACTTATGTGATCCATAGCATCTTTTAAGTAATTAATTAATATTTTTAATGGACAAATAAAAATTATATATATTTATCATGTACAATGTGGCGTTTTGAAATATGTATACATTGTGGAATGGCTTAATTGAACTAATAAATAAATGCATTATCTCACTATCATTTTTTTGTGGTGAGAGCACTTAAAATGTACTCTCTTAGCAATATTAACTCCAGTCACCATGCTCTACGATAGATCTCTTGAGCTTATTCCTCCAGTCTAATTGAAGTTTTGTGTCCTTTGACCAACGTCTCTGCAGCTTCCGACCCCCATAGAATCTTTATAAACAGCCAATGGTCTACTCAGGTCTACAGAGTCTTTACCTGGGCCTATAAGACTCTACACGAACTGGATCTCCAGCCTCATTTTCTACCGCTCTTCCCATTTCAACAAGCCACAGCCTCAATAACCATGACAGGTTGGCTAATAGTGCATGGCTGGGATCCATCCCACACGAATATCTACTGAGCTCCTACTACAGAGCCCAACATTTTGCTAGGCATGGAGGGATACGAACTGAGCAAAACAGAAGCAGCGTCTGTTCGAGAAGCTTGCATTCTAGTGGGAAGACCAAAAATAAACACATGAAAAAGTTGATGTGTCTTATATCAGTTAAGTCCTATGGGGGAAACAAAAAACAGAGTGAGGAAGGGGATAGGAAAGGTGGAGATGGGGTGTTATTTTGTTGAGGGTGATAAGAACTCAGTGCTAAGGTGGCATTTGTGTGGTGACCTAAAGGAAGTGAGGGAATAACCCTTGTGGATATCTGGGGAGGAAAGTTGTAAGAAGAGGGGACCACCGATGCAAAGGCCCTGGGGTAGGAGCTTGTTTGGCTTGTTTCAGGAGTAACGAGGCGGCTAGTGTGGCTGGAGAGTGGTAGGAGGTGAGGTTGGGAGCTGGGATGGGCTGACAGGGCCTGGCTCTGTGTGTGGGGGGCCTTTGAAAGTGCTTCTGCTTTTACTCTGAGTGAGCTGGGGAGGCTTCGGAGGGCTTTCAGGAAGGGAGTGGGGAACGAGATATGACTTACCTTTCAAAAGGATCTCTGTGGCTGCTGTATGGAGAACTGACTGGAGGGGACAAAGGTGGCAGAGGGAGGCCAGTCAGAGGCTACAGTGATGGCCCGGGCAGGAGAGAATGTGTCTCAGTACATTCATTCATCGACTCAGTAAGTGAAAGGAAGAATAAATGGATCGTTTCTCTTTTATTGGCCGTTGAAGTTGTTTCCAGTGTTGTGTTAATATACGTAATGCTAATAAGCAATATCTTTGTGTGTAATGGTTTTTGTCACTTGCTGTTGATATTTTGTTTGGGATATTCCCTCTCATTATAGTTTCTCAAACACAGAGCTGCTTGATCAAAGAGAAGAAACAGTTCAATGTTCTTAAAACACACTGTCAAATTCCTTTCTATAAAGTATAGAAGGATATTCACACTTTAAAAAAAAATGTGTTAAATTGAAAAGCCAGAAAAGACCCTTTGCTATTTTTTCCATTTGAACATCAAGGTTGTTTGTGAAATGGGGATGATGACACTTGGCTTGGCTTATCTCATGGGCTTGACGCTGGTCAAAAGACTTAGAGTGGGTGCCCAGGCTTGTCTCCTGGGGCTTCATCAGCCACGAGAAGGACAAGAGGGTGGGGTGGGGGAGAGCTCAGTCTCAACGGAGGGGGCGTGGCCAGCTGCGGGGGGCGGGGCTGGCGCGGGCTGTCACAGCCTGTCACAGCCCTCTCTGCCTCCCTTGTTACCTTATCACCTCTTCCTCTTGTCACTCTATACTGTGATCCTTTTATGGATTTTCAGAGGATTCTCACTCAATCCAGTCTGCAGGCTTTTGTGGCACGTTGCGCTTTCCCAAGCAGTAGATTTGTGTGGTTAGAATATTTGGTTCTGTTGTGAAAATTCTTTTGCCTAAAAATATTTGATGGCCAAATCGTCTCCTCCTCTTCCAAGAAGAGAGAAAGGCAATTTCCAATGAAGGAGTGAGAGGAAAGGAAGTTTGCTAAGAGTTGGAGTGGGGGGTGGGTGGAAGCGCTGCTGGACCACATCACATTCGGCCCAAATGGAGGTCAAGACTTTTCCCACTCTGAGCAAAGAAAGGGCTGTTGCAAGTAGCACCTCCTCCTTGCAGCCGCAACAAAAACCTGTGGGAAGGGGGTTTGGCTATTTTTAAAAAGTGTTTCTTATGGGCTGCAAATTACAAATTATTCTCCTCTTCTTTCACCAAATAATCAACCGGTCCCTGAATCTGAAAGCCCAGCACAATTTAGTTTGAGTCTCAAAATGCAGGGTCGGTCCAGCCCAGCTAAGACTGTTCAGCTTTTAATTTCTGGAGCAAGACTCAGCAAACAGTAAAACACTTTTGTGGAGCTGTGAAAGTTGAGCTTCGCTGTTTGATAAATGAGCAGACGGGCAGGCAGCCCCTCTTTCTTTTTTTGTATGGATTCAATGAAGCCTGCCTAAAGAACACCACATGCTGTTCTAGCTACTGATCTAACATTCCGCAACATCCCAGTCTTCCAAATTCCCTTTAATTACTCGTGAATCCCACCCTTCTCTCTTTCAGCCTGGGCAGACAGAGCTGGGGGCTCCACGGGGCTGGGAGTGGGAAGCAGAGAAGCTCTGGAGAACTCTCTGGAGCTGTGGGAATTCTTTTTTAGATGGTGGTGGTGATGTTATGCATCTCCCCAGTTTACTCTTCTCCCCATACAACATGCTCCAGGTTGAAGGTAACCCAGCATGCAGGGTACCCTGACTTAATTTTGTAGGTACAGTTTTTAAAGAAACACGAGTGAGTTTTAGGCAAGTGTTCCTGAAATGACACATTCAAATAATTGCTCTCCTCTGAGATGAGGAAGGGAAAGAGTGGAAGGAGGAACTGACATCACTGACATTACTGGCAGCACACACTAAATGGGGCGTTTTATACTCAGCATAATGTGAAAACACTGGAGGAAAATATAATGATCCTCATTTCACAGGTGAGGAACTGGGATCTAGGGCAAGTCGAGGCTGCTTGGATTCACAGACCCAGCCAGTAGAAGAAGCCAGTCTGGTTCCATTGTCTCTCCTCTTCTGTACTTCGGCTGACACACACAGCAGCCGGCAAGGTGTCCACTAATTGTGCATGAACCCCCTATGTCCTCTCTTGACATTGCCTCAAGACACACCTCCAGAACCACACAAGAAAGCCACTTGGTCTCATTACTCTACAGGTAACCTTTGATTTTGACCCCGAACCATATTCTTGATCAGCTTAGTCTCCACAATTATTCATCAGGGACAGCTCTGAAAAAAGGTTTTAGGTTGTTTCCAAAAATGCAATCCACCTTCAGTAAGCAAAGATTTGCCACCAACAAGAAGTGACCTAAGAGAAATTCCAGTGCAATGAAATACATGTCCTCCCACACAACGGAGGAGACAAACTCGTGTGTATGTAGAGTCAAGTATGCTGAAAACAGTTTAAAAACGAGAGCTGTGGTCTTATGTCAAGGGTCATTTGGGTGTGGGAAAAGAAGGACTTTTCAAATAGCAAGAAATTAGAAATTTAATGCAATGAGAAGTTCCTATTTCATAACCATGTATTGTGGAAATCTTGTGGCTTCTTTTAAAAAAAAACACACATAAGATAATTTTTTAAATGAGAGAGGGAGACAGAGAAAGAAATAGGTTAAAGGGATCTAGCTGTCACAAATTTATGCCTGAAAGTGAAATACTCATTTTCTTTTTTGACAGTAAACCTAGACCCTTTTCAGAGAAGAAAAAATAATTAAGCCTGGTGTGAATGAGGATTTTTAAACATCCTACCTCAGTGCTTCCATCTTGAAATGGGTGTTTGCCAGAGTAATTTTACTACACTGATCTAACTCTATCTATTCGACAATTTTTTTTGGTAGTACTTCCTGGGTGACCAGCACTGGGGGTTTAGAGAACGCTGCAGTTTCCACAGGAAATTCCCCAATAGAAATTTCAAAATTTCTACAAGAAATTCATATCAAGTGCAATGAAACCAAGTGGAATTTCAAATCGCATGGGTGGATTGATGAAGGGTTCTGTGAACATCCCCTGGGCTAGAAAGGTGACAGTGAATCTGTTGTCCCTTGAGGGGTACCATGGACAGCATTTGCAAGAAGTCCAAAAATCCGTAAGTGAGCCCAGGATTATCCTTAGGCTGACTGGATAATCTGTCACGTGTGCATGAGAAAAGACAGTCTTCACGTACTGATTTAGCTAGAACGAGGCGAGTTACATAAGATACAGGTTAAGTCAAAAATGGAATAATTCTGAGGACGATAATAAGAGGGTGAGGGTGGTGATGGCAGCGCGTGTGTGATGTAGGAAATTTTTAGAACAATTGTTCTCAAAATTGTTCAGAAGGAAGAGCACCTAGAAGGGTTGGAACATTGATATGTTAGTGATGACATATTAAAAACATGATATATTAAAATCATGAAACGTTTTTAGAACAATTGTTCTCAAAATTGTTCAGAAGGAAGAGCACCTAGAAGGGTTGGAACATCGATATGTTAGTGATGACATATTAAAAACATGATATATTAAAATCATGAAACGTTGCTATACTAAATCATAATTAAAACTAACATGCATTGAGAGTTTGTATTTACCAGGCACTATGCTGAGTAGTCCTTTTATGTCATTATTTCAACAATTCTCCAGGTGGCTGCTATCATTATTCCATTTTATAGGTGAGGAAACTGAGGCCCAGAGCTATTAAGAAATTGCCTGAGCTCATGCAGCTGCTAAGTGGCAGAGCTGGGATTCAAACCCAAACTATTTGACTTCAGAGCTTTTACACTGCACTAGACTAAAAAAAAACCCTAAAATCACAAAATACTCAGTCCGTTGTTACCTCAAGTCCTCATTAGAAAAAGGCAGGAGATAGATAAATTTAATTTATACAAGTACACCTGTCACTCCAGCTTCCCTTTCTCAGTCTCCCTACCTCTTACTGGTGTCTCTTCTTTGCCCCTCCAACCCCGCCACCTGATCCAGCTCTCAGTCCTGCCACTAAACATATGAATTCAGGAAAACTGCTCAGTCCCTCTGGGTCTTAATTTCCTCATCTAGAAAGTAAGAGGATTGCACCAACAGATCTGTAACTCTCTTTAAGAGATTAACTTCAGGGCCGGCCCGGTGGCACACTGCTACAGTGCGCCGCTTGGGAAGTGCGGTGGCGCTCCCGCCGAGGGTTCGGATCCCACATGCAGACCGGCCACTCACTGGCTGAGCAAGGAGCGGGGGCAACACCAAGGGTTGCGGTCCCGTAGCCGGTCCCGGTCCGGTACGGGTGTGACACTGAGGGTTGCGATCCGTTGCCGGTCACGAAAAAAGACAAAAAGACAAAAAAAAAAAAAAAAAGAGATTAAATTCATACATATTGAAGTGTTAGTAACTGATGATTTTTACAGACTTACATGAAAGGGATTGAGGAATTTGAGACATTAAGGAGCCTTCAGGGGAGGTAAATTTGTGAGGCTAAATAGCCTCTGCACATATTCAAATTACACTATGTCATAAGTGTCTATTGCCTATCCATAAATCTGCCTTTTCCTGAAGAGTTCAACAAATTCCTGAGCATAAATCAGGTCACCCTCCCACAGTCTTAAGTTGTCACAACCTGTGTTGCTTCCCATGGGCTCTGTCAGAATCCTGGGTTCCATTTCATAGTCGTGACACATAAAAGGACACACGGATGTCTGAAATGCCCTACGTTGATAAAATGGCTAGTTGCCTACCCCTTCTCCTTTTTAACCAAACCCCAACTTTTTATTCCAGGAGACAACGGACTGACTACATTTTCCTGCCTCCCTGATAGCCAAGGTCAGCTGATGAGATGTAAGGGAAAAGCACTGGGCTGGGCTCTGGGAAAGTTCCTGAAGACAGCTGGCTTGGCTGGGAGTTTTGGTCTTTCTTCCCCTACCCCCTTTTTTCTGCTCTTTCCTGAAATATGGCCTTTGGACTCTAGCAGCCACTGTGGACTATGAGGTGACGAAGAAATCAGAAGCCACCTGCTAGGGATGCAGAGCATAAAGATAGGAGGAGCCTGGGTCTCTGATGCTCTTATGGAACTGTCCCTCCAGAGCTGGGTAATCTCCCTCTAGACTTAGTTTATGTAAGCAAAGAAAGAACACTAATTTATTTAAGCCACTGTTAGGGATGGGGATGAGCATCTTTTACCCGCAACTCTAACACAATTTCTAACAGATACACCTTCTGATTTCCACCTAGGGTGATATACACCCTACTGCACAGAGAAAGCTCCAGTATTGAGCGCCTTTGCATTGACCAGAAATCTGGTACCAATAACATAGGTCCTGGGGTCAACTATTTATATCTAAATGGGAATAAAAACAGCATCTTGACTTCCACTTTTGGTTTCTGGACCCAGAATATCCAGCATGATATTGAACAAAGAACAAAATTCGAGGACTGACACTGCCTGATTTCAGGACTTACTATAAAGCTACAGTAATCAAGACAGTGTGGTATTGGCAAAAGAAGAGAAAAATAGATCAAAAAACAGAATAGAGATCCCAGAAATAGACTCACATAAATATAGTCGACTGGTGTTTGACAAAGGAGTAAAGGCAACACAATAGAGCAAAGATAGTCTTTTCAACAAGTGGTGTGGAACAGCTGGACATCCACATGCAGAAATGAATCTAGGCACAGACCTTACACCCAGCACCAAAATTAACTGAAAATGGATCACAGACCTAAGTGTACAACACAAATCTGTCAAAGTCCTAGAAGATAACATAGGAAAAAACCTAGATGACCTTGGGTTCAGTGATGACTTTTTAGATATAACACCAAAGGCACAATCCATGAAATAAATAACAGATAAGCTGGATTTCATTAAAATTAAAAACTTCTGCTCCGTGAAAGACACTGTCAAGAGAATGAGAAGACAAGCCACAGACTGGGGGGAAATATTTGTAAAAGACACATCTGATAAAGGACTGTTATCTAAAATAGACAAAGAACTCTTAAAACTCAACAATTAAAAAAAAACCCAATTAAAAAATGGGCAAAGACCTTAACACACACCTCAGCAAAAAAAATATATGAATGGCAAATAAGAAATAAAAGATAATATTGATAAAGGACTGTTATCTAAAATAGACAAAGAACTCTTAAAACTCAACAATTAAAAAAAAAACCAATTAAAAAATGGGCAAAGACCTTAACACACACCTCAGCAAAAAAGATATATGAATGGCAAATAAGAAATAAAAGATAATACAAAAGATGGTCCCCATTACATATCATTAGGGAAAAGTGAATTTAAACAGCCACGAGATACCACTACATGCCTATTAGAATGGCCCAAATCTGGATCACTGACATCACCAAGTGCTGGTGAAAATTGGAGAAACAGAAGATCTCATTTATCGCTATGGGAATGCAAACTGGTACAGCCACTTTGGAAGACAGTTTGGCAGTTTCTTACAAAACTAAACATACTCTTACCACATGATTCAGCAATTGAGCTCCTTGGGTTTACCCAAAGGAGTTGAAAACTTATGTCCATACAAAAACCTGCACATGGATATTTATAGCAGCCTTATTTGTAATTATCAAAACTTGGCAGCAACCAAGATATCCTTCAGTATGTAAATGAATAAGTAAGCGGTGGTACATCCAAACAATGGAATATTATTCAGCACTAAAAAGAAATGAGCGATCAAGCCATGAAAAGACATAGAGGAAACATAAATGCATGTTACTAAGTGAAATAAGCCAATCTGAAAAGGCTACATACTGTACGATTCCAACTATATGACATTCTGGAAAAGGCAAAACTATGGAGACAGTGAAAAAGATCAGTGGTTGGCAGGGGTTGGGGATGGGGGAGGGATGAATAAGCAGAGCACAGAGGACGTTTAGGGCAGTGAAAATACTCTTCATGTTACTATGATAATGGATACATGGCCTTATATGCTTGTCCAAACCCACAGAATGTACAACACCAGGAATGAACTCATGTAAACTATGGACTCTGGGTGATTATGATGTGTCAGTGTGGGTTCAGCAGTTGTAACAAATATGCCATTCTCCTGGGGGATGTTGATGATGGGGAAGGCTGTGCATGTGGGGGCAGGGGTATGTGAGAAATCTCTGTTCCTTCCTCTTAAGTTTGCAGTGAACCTAAGACTGCTCTAAAAAAAAAAAGGCTTAAAAAAATGAAAGCACAAATAATAACCCAAACCAAACCCACAGCATCTCATTCACAGGGTGCGTGAGGGTTAAACGAGGTAAAGTAGCAAGACTTGCCTGGGGACTGGCACAGTCAGCGTTAGCATCATTACTTCATGATTTATAAGTTGAAAAGTATTTTGGGCTAGTGTGGTAAAGATTCTCACATGCTGTAGACTAACTTCCCCAATTGGTAGGTGGAAAGAGAGAGGTTCAGAGAGAGAAAGAGACCTACCTATGGCCACACAGTGAATGAGTATGATAGAACCTCAAGTTCAGGGCTCAAAACCTGGCTTATTGGAAACTCCTGGCCTACAGCACATAGTGGATCCTCAGAAAATGTTGAAGAAGACATTCTCTCACCTTGACACCTCCACTGGAATGCATCTGACAAATGCTTGGAAAGTAACTCACTTCTAAGTCAGAGATATTCTCTTTGCTCAGAAATCTGAGGCCAGTTTTTCTTTCTGAGAAGGCTTAGCTTGTTGGCTAAATGCAGTGATGCTCCATCTTTGCAGCAGGTAGAGTTTTTGTTTCAGAGTTTTCAAAAGACCAGTGGGAAAGCAGGAGAAAGATGTTTTTGGAGAAATTAAAACACCTACTTCAGCTTTTACGTGTCTTCCAGGGCTGTGGGTTGGGGGAGGGGATACTCAGTACCTGGGGATTTTCTAGGACTGACCTCATTCTCAAGCTGCCCCTTGCCCCCACACTAAGGAGGCAGTGGTCCCTTCTCTGCATCCCTCCAGTCCTGTGTGCTCATAGCTCGGGAGGCGCATCTGCCATCTCGTGTTGCAGTTAATCATACGCATATGGCCCTTCTGCAGGGTCCTCCCCTCCAGGGCAGACTGTCTTTTACACTCTGCCTCCTGTCTCCTAGCACAGGGCTCACATGGACATGAGATACATAAATATCAAATAAATGGGTGAACCTGGGTGCTGACAGAGGCAGCAGCCTGGGAGAGATACTGGCAAGGGAGTTCACAGTGCCTGGACCACCCCAGATAGGAAGATTTGAAGGAGTATTTCTCAACTACAATGACCAGCACACTTGTCCTCTGAGATACAGACAGGCTGAGACTTCTCTCCCAAATTCTATTACCTAGGAGGCACCAGGTGACTGTTAATGACTACACCAAGGTCGGAAAGGACAAGTATTTGCACAAAACCTGCCTCCACACATACCCACCCTAGCCCTCCAATAAGTCATTCTGCGTAAATGAGATGGTGAAGGGCATGGACTCTGGAAACAGACTTCCCAGGTTCACATCCTGAATCTACCACTTACTAGCTGTGTCACCTTGGGCAAATCAGCTAACTTCTCTGGGACTCAGTTTACTCATCCATGAAATGGAGATAATAACAGTATCTGTGCCATAGAATTGTTTGGAGGATTAGATGAGGTTGATATATGTAGAGTGCTTAGA
>NW_007727457.1:191190-191502 GCF_000696425.1 Galeopterus variegatus | reverse complement strand
TCTCTGGGACTCAGTTTACTCATCCATGAAATGGAGATAATAACAGTATCTGTGCCATAGAATTGTTTGGAGGATTAGATGAGGTTGATATATGTAGAGTGCTTAGAACAGTGCCAGGTACACAGAAAGCCCTATGTAAACATGTGCTATTTAATTTCTTGAGAACTCTGAATGCTGCATTCTCAGTTAGACAGAGCTAGACACTTAGCATCTGTTAAGGAGAACTGTCTATTAATAAACTTGGGCAATTTAGCTGGGTATGATATCATGTATATGACAGTTCTAATTCCTATTACCTTTTGTTTGTTTCAA
>NW_007727457.1:190000-190774 GCF_000696425.1 Galeopterus variegatus | reverse complement strand
AGCTATTTTCTGTTTATACTCCATTGGGTTCAGCCTGTTCCATACGCCAGTTACACTTTCTAGGGAGAATCAGGGTGTTGCTCTAGGAGTGCAGTGAGCTGGCCCAAACCCTCCAACACAAGAGCAGAGCTGCAAGGTGATTCCTCAGTCACCTGAGGGCCCAGAGCAGCCTGTGGGTGGGGATGGCAGGAGGTCTGCTAGAGAGCACATCCCTTCAGCCAGTGTGGGCAGAGATCCACAGCCCACAACGGGATGTCCTTCCCCCAGCACGTGGATGACAGTCTCAGCAGGGCACTGACAGCTAGGAGGAGCCCTGAAAGAGCCCCAGCGGGTCCAGTGACTCTTGTTGCCTTTCCTCCGACCACTCCTCCTCCACCGTCTCCCTCCCCGGGCCTTGGAGGAGCCAGAAGAGGAGAGAGAAAGGGCTGACCCCACCCTCCTTCCCAGAGCAAATTCGGAGGCACGGGGAGGGAGAAGCCCTGACTTAGATGTGCGATTAAAGGTTTAAATTGGACTGAACTGGACATTTTTGTTTGTTTGTTTTATTTTATTTTGTCAATAGACAATGTGGTTGATTATTGTGGCTCATTCCCGAAACCTCCCTCCTCCCTCCCTCTCCCCCCTCCCTCCCAACAGCCTCGTATCTGTTCGCTTGTCTTATCGACTTCAAGGAATTGTAATTGTTATGTCTTCTTCCCTCCCCCGCCCCCCAGGTTATTTGTGTATTTATTTATTTTTAGCTCCCACAGATAAGTGAGAACATGTGATATTTCT
>NW_007727457.1:185777-189155 GCF_000696425.1 Galeopterus variegatus | reverse complement strand
AAAAGACACCTGAAAAAATGAACTGGACATTTTAATAGCTGAGAATGAGTTCTAATTATCCAGCTGAGACCTGTGTGATGGCTGAACACGGTCATATGCTGTGGGATTTCTCTCCAGTGTCATCAGAAGACAGAGCAGGAGGGCTGGACAGAGAACTTTGAAGGCAGCTCTTCAAAGTAAGTAAAAATACAACCGGTTTCCATTTGTACCTCAATGGGTTCATCCCTACTCAGTAAATGGGCTAATGGAAAATGGATATAACATCAATTTCATATGGTGATTGTGAGGGTTAAACAAACTCACATATGTAAAAATGATTCACATGGTCTCTGGCAAGTAGTATTAATATAAGTCATTGAAACTATAACAAATATCTGAGGGCTTATCGTGTGCCAAGCACTGTTCTGGGTGCTGGGGACGCATAGTGAACAGGAAGAAGCTTCTCTTCTAGAGGAGACAGACAAAGCAAAGCAACTAATTATGTAATATAATATTTATATGTATAAGTTGTTTTTGCTCAACTTGACAAGACTAGACTAGCAGAAGGGTAAAGTCGCTGTCTATGTGCTATATAGATGTAGATATCGGTGGGGTGGTTCAAGTTGTGATAAAAGCTATGAAGAAAAATAAAGCGTGGTAAGGAAATATAGGAGGTGGGATGGAGTGGGCCAAATTTAGACAATGGAGATTTCTTCCATTGGTAGAGCAATTTACAGTTTCAAAAAATGTTCTGATAAGCACTGGCTCGAGTAATTTGGTGAGGGATTATTCCTATCTATAGATAAGGAAATGGGAGCTCAGGAGAGTTAAGTGACTCCAAGTTGGGCGACCTTTTATTGCCCTGGCCAATAACAAAAGAAGACACAAGACGTGCTCAGCTAGAAGCTTCAGCATTTTCTGTACTTCCTAATTTAATTCCGGGACCCAAAGTCAATACAGCATTACTGGAAGCCAGTGCTTATGGAGCTTGGCAACAGACTTGGAAGGAGGGTTTACATTTCAGATCTTATTTGCAGCAAATCAATTTCTGCCATCTGCTTTATCAAGAACATATCCCAGCCAGGCCACCCTGGGGATGGCTTCTGCACCGATGTCTGTCTCACCTCGGCCCACTTGCAAGCTGGGTGGGGAACAACAACTAATACAGTTTTTCTCTAAAAACCAAGCTGCTCTGAGTTAAAAGTTTATAGATGAATCCTAAGTTTGGACGAATCTGCTCAAAGGAAGACTACCCATGATTACACCCCAGGGTTTCACAGAACAACTGGTACCTTTCTCTCAAGGAATGCTGGAGCCCTTGGGAAGGCAAATGTGTCTGGGATTTTGATTCAACAGGTCCAGTGCGGAAACCCTCAGCAGGCACCTTCTGTCCTCTGTGGCTGGAAGGACAGCCCCAATTCCCAGTGCACTTGAAATCGATGGCAAGGCAGCCACGAAGAGCATTTGTGTTTATGTTTTTAAGACCATCAGAGTATTTCTTTGCTTGTGGACTGAAGATAAGATGGAGATTGGACGATTTTTTAAGTGACTATTTTGAAAGCAGCTGGCACTGTAATTCTTCTTAGGGTGGAAACTTATTGTTTGAAAAAATGTTATGAAAAGCCATTTGGGGCAAGTGAGACATCTATGCCCAGCGAAAATCAAGGATCCAAGAAGAGAGGAAATGTGGTGGGGATTGTTCCAAGAAGGAGGGGGAGAGGAGAGTGTTGGGGATACGGGAGGTGGAAGGGGAGGAGGAAAGGGGGACAGCAGAGTGGAGAGGGGCTCGGATTAGTTGTAGGAACTGGCGGGGGAGGACCAGTAAGCGTCCACTGTGGTGGGAGCCTGGAGAGCATTTTGCAATGGGGGCTGTCTGTTCTGTAGGGATGTAAGGCCCCTCCTACAAAACGTCATTCTACTAGGATTACAGAGGCTTTCTGGGGTCCGACAGAACTTTCTGTGACGATGGAAATGTTCTATTCTGCACTGTCCAATATGGTCGTCTCTAGTCACATGTGGCTACTGAGCATTTGAAATGTGGCTAGTGCAATTGATAGTGACCTGAATTTTTAATTTTGTTTAACTTTAGGTTAAACAGCCACATGTGTTTGGTGACAACCATACTGAACAGCACAGGGGTAGAGAGAGTGGCATATGCAGAAGGAAGAGTCCCAAGTCAAAGCAAGCCTGAAATTGCAAGTGCCTTGGGATTTGCTGAAATCTAGGCGCAGGCTTGAGACTTAAAATGGGAATAGGACTGGGGTGCTGAGGGGGAGGGGTGGACTTAAACCGATTTTACCTAGATCATGAGGTTAAGGAAACTCCAAGCTGACAAGAGGGCTACAAAAATATTTGAGAAAAAAGGAATAGAGGGTCCTTACACAGGCAAATTAGAGTTTCTAAAAATGGTGAGGGTTTTTAAAAATTGTAGAATCTGAATTAACAAAGGCTATTGGTGTCTGTGCACAAATATCTCATGGAGAATTCATAACAATAGTTGTAATGGCACAAGGTAGGTGCTTACTGAACGTCTGAGTTACCGGTTGACTGAGTAAACAGTACCTTACATCATTCACTGACATTATCTCCCCTGCGTCTTGCAACATAGCTGTGAGGAAGCCAAGGCAGCTGAGACTGAGAATTCATAACAATAGTTGTAATGGCACAAGGTAGGTGCTTACTGAACGTCTGAGTTACCAGTTGACTGAGTAAACAGTACCTTACATCATTCACTGACATTATCTCCCCTGCATCTTGCAACATAGCTGTGAGGAAGCCAAGGCAGCTGAGACACTGAGAGGTTAAATGGCAAGTCCAGGAGAGTCAGGATTCCTGGTCTTTTGTTCACCCAACCTATCCCTCCTTCCAGACCTAAGAGGCCTTATCTGGGTTCTCTGTTGTGGCTGCTGCAAGGGACTGTGTAGATGAGAGAATGCTCTGGGAGCGCTGATACCTGACAGCTCTGGTGTCATACGCATTCACAGTGTGCTCTTCTCTCTCCCACCTGCTGAGGGAATCACAGTCTCCCTCCCCAGACTGCAAGCCCCTCCATAGCAGAGCCCATACTGTTCCCTTTCTGGGTCCTCTCTGCCACCGCACAACACAGTGCCTCCCACGCAGCCAGTCTCAGCCAGGACCGAGGGACTGAAGAAACGAATGAATGAAATAACAAAGCTGGCTTTTCCAATAACTTTCTTAAAAATTCTCCTCTCTTGGGCTGAGCCCGTGGCGCACTCGGGAGTGTGCGGCGCTGGGAGCGCAGAAACGCTCCCGCCGTGGGTTCGGATCCTATATAGGGATGGCCGGTGCGCTCACTGGCTGAGCGCCGGTCACGAAAAAGACAAAAAAGAAAAAAAAAAAAAAAAAAAAAATCTAAAAAAAAATTCTCTTCTCTTTGGA
>NW_007727457.1:179002-184865 GCF_000696425.1 Galeopterus variegatus | reverse complement strand
GCCCTTATTAGGGGGGGGCGGGGGCCCCCCGGGGTGGGGGCGGGGCCCAAAAAAAAAAAAAAAAAAAAAAAAAAAAAAAAAAAAATTCTCTTCTCTTTGGAGAAAAAGCGTTAAAGTGTCACAGAAATGTTTTTCCCTCCCTAAGTGACCACAGAGCATCTTCCCATTTATTGAATACAGTCAATCTTCAGCCACTCAGTTTTTGGACTCTTCAGGGTGCTTGGCTCAGGCCTGACACTGATCTTTGTTTATTTCTTGTTGATGATTTATCTGCTGGGGATCTGACAAGGGGATTCCTAAAACCTATACGCTGCCCTCTTCCTGCTGTTTCGGTTCTTGGTATGCTGCACTCAGAAAACTGGTAAAGAGTAGGGCAGAACAAGCCTGCCCATTTTTGTTAGCAGATGCAGTAAAAATTTAAACATAGAAAATAGAAGCTAATAAACGGAGGAAGAGTTTAGAGGTATTGACTCCAGTCAAATTGGGTATTTTTTGGTATAAAGTCTAGATTTTTAGCCATCAAATAAATGATCAGTCTTAAAGAATGTCTCAACAGCTTTCTTTGGCTTGTTAAATATGCATGATCAGTGCTAACAGTTTTTTGTAGACATAGCCCTAAGTGTGAAATATATTTTTATCATAAGGTGGACAGAGAACCCTGAGGCCTGTGGTGATATTACAAATAGTGCCATTCCTGGCTGAGGACTCCCAAACCTCTCGTCTAATGATACGGGTCCATTTCCCAGTTTCTTCCAGGCATTCACATTTCTAAGCCAAACGTTTGCCTGTCCCCAGGCTTATTGACACATGTATTAACACTGGTGAGTTCAGTAGTTGCCTCTCAGAGAAAAGAAGTTACTTTGTGCAAATTAAGTTCTGAGGAAATTCCAGGGAGACATTCACTTCTTACTTCATAACGTTTCTGAATTATTTGAAAATTTTACAGCCAAGTATTCTAGCAAAGTTACCAAAGTAAGTAAGTACTTTGGTAACCTAAAAAAATAAACAACAAAAAAACCCCAGCTAACATGCTTTAAAATGTTTAAAAGCTGTGCATAAATTACTTAAAGTTTGGAGGCAAGGCCGGACTCACCTTTCCAAAGCTGGCAGCATTGACAGGCTGGGTATCGTTCTTCTCGCAGAAGTCCAGGTAGTGCATGTAGAGGGCACTGCGAGGTATGCAGACCCCTTCTGCGATCTCATAGTTTTCCTCCAGCCTAGGGAGATAAGCGCTCAGTGAGCAAAGATGTGTCACCTGCCCCAAACGAGAAGTGTCCGTTCTTTCTGTTCCTCCTCCGGAGCTGCGCCGACCTCAGAAATAACTCTCTTCCTACAGATGGGAATCTGGGGCCCAGGAAGACAAAGCAAGCTGCCCAAGGTCATGCATGGAGTCAGTAGGTCAGCAGGATCTGATTCCTGGCCCTTTTGGGTATGATCCCAGGCCTCTTTTCCAGCCCAAACTCCTAGTCCCTCTATTCTGTGCTGTCATTGGCCTGGCTACATCCTGGCTCGATCAGGTTCCCCCCAAACTCCAAAAACTATACAGTCTTGCAGGTGCCCTACTCAGCCAGCCTTTGAGCCACACATCCACTTGTGGAGCCATTTATGACAGGTAAAAGCCAGAGGATGCTTCCTGGCTGACAGGAGCAGTGGAGAGGAACTATCTGGAAAAACAAGTGCCCAAGGGGAGGCTGTGCAGCTGTACAGGCACTAACCCGCTTCCCGAAGGAGGTTTCGTGACCTCGGTAGAGAGCTGGCCTCTTGATTGCTTTAGAATCGCCTTCTCTGCTGTACTAGGATTCATGATTCTATACCCGTTGCCTTCTCAATGATTATATGTTAGAGGTTCTAGAGGAGAGCGTTCCTACCCTCCAGCTGGGTTCATTTGCTGGCTTGGTGACCTTGAGCAAGCTACTTAACCTCAGGCCTCAGTTTTATTTTGGATGTATGATTTGTAACTGCCTCCTGGTTGCGAGGATCAGACGAGGTACAGTGCGACATGCATCAGCACGGTGCCCGGCACGTGTGGCATAAGCAGTTAGCAGACCTTAGATCTTACTGTCCTCCATTCTTCCTCCCCATAAAACATTTTTGGGCACCTGTGTGTCCACTATGTGTCCAGGCTCTGTGCTAAACATCGGGGATATAAAAGAAAACTAGATACAGGTTTTTCTTTCTTCCTTTTTCTCAAAATTCTTTAACCAAGACACCAGAATTTAGGCATCCAAATGAATCCTGCCTTTGTTGTCATAGACACATTGAAAGGTTAGACTCATCTTCCAGCAAAACCGGTGTGGCATGTGACGATTTGGGAACTTCTCTTTTGGCCTTGCTGTAAGAGCTGGGAGCATCAACTACTCAGACCCACCAACAGAGAACATTTATTTCTCCTTTGATTATGAGTTGGATTTTAGGAAACAACCCAAAATCATCTGGAACAAAGATTGGGGGATAAAGTGACTGGAATGACCCTTTTATCCCAAACTTTTCTTTTGCAGGGGTGGGCGGGTCAAAAATGAGGCATGATTCTAAAGCAATGAAATAAATGTCCTCAAGCAACTTCAAAGTCTCTTTGGGAGCACTTGCCAAAGAAGTGGTCCAGGGCTGTCATAAGTGAGGTGGAATGAGGACACAGCCTCCCGAGGTGCCCGCATGAAAGGGCAGCGCTCGTTCAGCTCATTCCATCATGTGACTGAGAGGAAGTCAGTTCAGTCTTCCACATTCCAGTGCCACGGATGAATGCAACCCTAGGGACCCTCGGATAGATGATGAAACCTGGTGCTGAACAGTCCCAGATCATCTCATCCAGTACCCCCTCTTCTGGGAAAGGGAACACTGAGTAACTCCTGACGATTTTCAGAAATGTTCCAGGAAATGGTGTACAAGGGATCTTCAAAAAGTTCATGGAAAGATTCATATTATCTTTTAATTCTTTCATATTATCTTTTAATTTTATTTTTCCAGGAACTTTTTGAAGCACGCTCGTATGCAATTCTTTCTAGGGGACCAAATTCTTTGAGGCTGGGTTGGTGTCTGAGTCACCTCTGCATCCTTGAAATCCAGCATATTCCTTGGCACACAATAGGTGCTCAATAAGTGTTTGATGGATAGGTTATTTCAGTCATTTACTCACTCAAGAACTATTTATTGATCTCGTATCACCCACCAGGCACTGGGGATATCACGGTGAGCGGGATCCTTGTTTGCATACAATGAACAGATTAATGGTAGACAGATGGATAAAGACACAGGTTATCTTTGATTCAACACATATTTACTGAGTGCCAGGCAATGTTTTGGACATTAAGAAAACAGTGGTGAACAAAACAAAGGCACTGTCTGAAAGGGCTTACAGTCTATTGCATGTGTCTTCAACATCATAATTTGGAACTTTCAATGTGTTTGTCTGTGGGAAAATGGTTTCACATAGAGAATAGGTTTCTTAGGATTGTCCTAAATTTCAGGTTTAGTATGAACAAAAATCAGCCTGCAAGGTTAGCCTGGGACCTAATTTGCCATTCACAGTATTGTTTCTCTATAAAAATGAGTTCATAGGTCCAAATAACCAGCTTAAACCCAAACTTGTAGGGGACATCTGAATAAGGCAGCTTTCTCCAACTGGGGTGTCACAGACATGCTTTGTTTGGCCTGAACTGTATTGGCCCAGCTTTTAAAATTCAGGACATTTCACAGAAGAATCTGGACTTCTGGCTTTTGCAAAAGCTGAGATCTGGCAACACTGGACCCGTATTCCCGCATGTTGACAATTGGCCTGAGTTACATGTGCCTGGGAGTTGGCCAGAGTCCTTGTTCCTCCCTATGTTTCTTACACCCAGGCTATTTTCTGTTCCTTGTCTGGCTCCTGTAGGCACTTGTGCTAGAATAAGACATGATCTATGTCCTAGTTCACTTTGTAGTCTATTTGGGAAGAATTATGAGCAAGAAATATGAATATTAAGTACTTTAAACTCCTAGCCATAGGTGCAGTTGAAGGTGGGAAAACAGAGATTAGTGTGTAAATAAGAACAGATAATTAAGGTTTCGTGGAGGAACTGGGATTGGAATTTCATAACAACAAACAACAACAGCAGCAGCTGGCACTTGTTGAGCTCTTATTAGGGGCCAGGCACTAGGTATCCATTATCTCATTTGATCCTCACAATAACCATATGAGGCAGGTATTATACCTATCCCTCAGATTAGGAAACTGAGGCTCAGAGAGTGTAACTTGTTTGCCCATGGTCATGCATCTTGTAAATGGGAGAGTGTGTCTCACTCCAAACCTCTGTGGCAATCTGCTGTCATAGCTGGCAGGGGTGCCAGGCAAAAGGAACAGCAAGGATGAGAGACGAACACACCCTGTGCTTTGGATGATGGAGACGCTGGTCTGGGTGGGGAGAGGGGCTTCTGAAGGGGTATCTAAAAGGAAAGAACCACGGGCGGGGGTGTGTCTGTGCAGAGAATCTTTAAATGCCACACAAAGTAATACAGCTTGGCATAAGAGTTTATCAACCCTAGAGTTGAGGAGATACTATAAAAATGTAATTTTCAGAAGGCAGCAGTGGAGTGGTACCCAGAGAGGATTGAAAAAATAAAGACTCCAAGGCAGGAAGATCTAAGTGTTTCTGGATTGCTATAGGAATAATAATAATGTCATCAATAACAATAATAATTAACATTAATTTAAAGCTTAATGTGTTCTATTTGCCAGCAATGGATTCAGTATTTTAAAAAGTTAAAGAAAAACACACCCACCCGAGTTTCATAGGTTTCATCTTAGACTTTCGAGAGTTCCATTAAGCAATTTCTTCAACACCTTAGACCATTGTATTACAAACGTTTTCCAGTCTAATGCGTACACATGAACACTTTGGACAGTTGGAAATTTGTGCATGACAAGCTGTGGAAAGGAAGAAAGCACCCCTCTTTGCTTATCTTTGCTAATCATTTCCTTAAATTTATTTTGGCCAGAAAAATCAATGGACACATTTGACAAATGTACATTTCAAACCATTCAGTATTTACCTTACATATGATTTTTTAGAACGTTAGAGGGCCAATTAGTTTTTTTAAAGCATGAGAGTGGCATGGTCAATTTATTCTTTGGGAAGGTCACTCTATGCCTTTATGGTGGGTGGTCAAGGTAGACTAGCAAAACCTGGCACATAGTGGCTGATTAATTAGTATTTGCTAAATAAATGCATGAACAAATTGGACCAGTTAGGAGCTGCTATAATGCTTAATTAGTGCAGCCTGTGTGAATTGTGACTTACACCCATCTGATTCAAATAGTTTGTTGCTGCTAGGGGTTCATTTAATGTGATGTATTTTAACCATGATTTTAATTCATGGGCAAATGAACTTACACTCTCTAAGCCTCAGTTTCCTAATCTGAAAGACAAGTATAATACCTACCTCATACAGTTATTGTGAAGATCAAATGAGAGGACGAATACCCAGTGCCTGCTGTAAGAGTTCAGGAAAGAAATGATGGGGCATACGATGAAGTAATGGCTGTGGGGACAGAGACAACATTTAGGGTGCAGGTGTCATGTTGCCAGATGTAAAGGGTGGAGGAAACCAAGGTAAGCTCTCAGGTTCCTAACTGGGCTGAATGGATGAATGGGGGCTCCATTCTTGATGATCAGAAATGCAGAAGGAGAGGCAAGTTATGGGGAGAAATAGTGCTTTCAAATGTGGTGTTATAGAGCATGGACTCCAGGTAAATTCAGGCTCCTTCGTTCATTACTTAAGCCCCCTGTGCCTTGGTTTCTATTTGCTCTTTTTTTTTTTTTTTTTTTTTTTTTTTTTTTTTTTTTTTTTTCTACCGGCAAAACACCCCCACCCCCCCGTGCTCCCCCCA
>NW_007727457.1:172604-178657 GCF_000696425.1 Galeopterus variegatus | reverse complement strand
GGGATCCGAACCCTCGGACGGGAGCGCCGCCGCGCTTCCCAAGCGGCGCACTATCCAGTGCGCCACCGGGCCGGCCCCTCTATTTGCTCTTCTTATGGCTTATTTGCTTACTAAAAGTTACCAAGAGATCAAGATTAAAATAATACCAGATCATGCTTAAAATACATCGCATTAAATGAACCTATAGAAGCCACAGACGATTTGAATCGGATGGGTGTAAGTCACAGTTTATGCAAGCTGAGCTAATTAAGTAGTTACCTGTCAAAGGCCAGAGCCTTCTAAATAACTACATTTCCACCCACATTTTGTTCCTTTTACAGGAGCTTCTGAGCCTCATAGTATCTAGGTGGCTTATGACTATGAAGCATTTTAATAAGCTCTATGAACGAACAGATGTGATTGTGTGGCAGGGCACCTCTGATGCTTGACGAGTTTCTACGGGAATAACATCATGAGACCTTTCCCCAAACCTCCTCACAAAATCCAGAGGGTCCGAGTGTGTACTAAAGTTGCTAATTGGAATGCCCGCTTCCCTAACCAAGGCACGGTGGAAAGAAAGGCAGGTAATTATTTCTCTTCATATCTGATGAAATTTTCCCTTTTCCTCCCCTTTTAGAGGACATCATTAGTCTGACATGGTGAACAAAGCTCCATTATACCTGGATTTTTTTTTAATGATCACAAAAAAATTCCCCACTTCTTCCATTTTCTTATCTTCTATTTAACAACTAGATCATATTTGAATTGAGCATAGCCCATTATGGAGAGATAATGAACTCTGTCTGTGGGCTAACATGAGTCATTATCTGAGGTACACATTTTTAAGAAGACTTCCTCGTGAGGTTTCAGCACGCGGCCTCCTAGGGTGCATGGAGGAAGCTTTGTATCAGCACTTTACAATGAAGAGTAAATGTTTCAGCACCTAGCATAATTTTTCCTTCAGTTCTCATTTTAAACCTATGATGTCTTATATGTACGCATAGGCTGTTAGTTCAAAGTGTCCACTTCTCAAGTTCCTGCACACAGGTTTAGAACAGAAGCTTTTTTCTTCTGTTTTTCCAAACAAAAAGACAACAGGCTTAAAAAAAAAATTCCCTGAATATAATAGCTTATCATTGAGATTGTCACAGAGATCTGAGACTGCAAACTATGTGAAAAAAACACTTGCAAAGCCATCAGGGCAAGACAGGAGTCTGAACCCTTCAATGGCTCCCATTTGCCTTTCCACAGATTCCTCACCTTGGCATCCAAGGCCCTCACTATCTGACCCTTGACTACTTTTCCAGACTTAACCTCGCCTTAGTCCCCTGCACATTCTCCTCTCTCCAACCAATGGGACTGCTTGGCGCTGCTCAAACGCATCTTGTCACATTCTACCCCCACACATGTTCTATGGCCTTCCTACCATGGGAGGTGACCCGCCATGTATCAGGGATTTATTTCTGCCATTGTAATGTCTGAATCAGACAGAACACAGAGCAATCTAATCCCTACCCTATATTTGGTTTACAACCTACTGAGTTGGTGTTCCAGAAAGACCTGGGCTTAGCAAGGTTCTGAATCCCTCTGCTTAGATTTGGTTATTCAAGTCCATTTTTGTTTTGGGCAAAAACTAGGCAGTATATAAAGCACAGTGTCACAGGTTCCGTGCTGTCGCGAATGCTTCTGTAGGGGCCTGCTCTGGGGTTGGTAGCCCAGGGCTGTGGTGGCCGTGGATAGCAGCTGAGGTGACTGGGCGCTGTTTCCTACCATAAGCCACCCCCTCAATCTTCCCTCTCTGTCCATTTCCTGTCCCCACTCATCTCTACTTCACTTTGCCATTCCAAACAGGGCCCAAAGAACATCTTCATGTGTGCCCCTCGCACACCTGTGGGGGTGTTTCTCCATGTTGGTATCAAAAAGCAGAATTGTTGGGCGCACACTCTTAAAATGTGAATAGGATTGCAAATTGCCCACTCATATGGATTTTACCATTTTTACGGTACAAAATTCTTTTAAAAAATAAAATTAAGAAAGCTCCACAACACAGTATCAAAAAGCAGAATTGTTGGGCGCACACTCTTAAAATGTGAATAGGATTGCAAATTGCCCAGTCATATGGATTTTACCATTTTACGGCACAAAATTCTTTAAAAAAATAAAATTAGGAAAGCTCCACAACACAGCGTCTCCTTCTCTGAGGAATGTATGTCTTTCAGGTCATCCTGCTTAATCTTCCTTTCTCCACCTGTAGCTGAGGACTTCCAGCAGGACACGGTCGCAGCTGGTGGCATTATCTAGCACCTCAGGTTACCTTCAGAGCTGAAAATGTTCAATCTCCCTTTTTGGAACCATGTTACCTAACTTGTATCAGAAAAGCAAGTAATGCTATGTCACTGTCGAGTAAAGAATCACGTCAGAAATGGGTGCAAAATGTCCTTTACTGGCTACATCCAATGAGTCTGGTCTAGAGCCATGGCCTGGTCTAAAACCTCAGTACTTCCTCTGTGGAACAGTGCCAGGTTCAATTTCCTACCTATGACTTCCAAGAACACAACATTTTAAAGAGAAACACTAAGTTTATTTTGTTTAATATTAATTTGAAATATTGACAGCTCATCAACCACCCTCATTTTTATTTTTTCAAAAGAAAAGAAAATGCTCCCTTTCCCCCCACCTCCCAAGAAGGTAACAGTTTGATCTTCTACCGTCTTCCTTTTGGGAAAGGCCTCATTCCTTCTGTAGTCACTAAAAAGGAAAATGTCCCCACCCTGAAGGCGCACGAGAAGCTCCAGATGGGCGACAAGGGAGGTGTGCGAGGGCGGGGAGCGGGGACAGTGCTGGCAGCAAGTAGGCTGGGATGGCGGAGCAGGCTCCTTTCCACTTCCAAATACTCTGCATGAATAGAGGTTATTGTGCAGCCAGGATTCCAGCAGCGCTCACCATCCCCAGCGAGTTGGGATTTACTAACCCTCGTGACCGAGGATGCTGGAAAGTGTTTGGCAGAAGGCACTTGACAATATTTGCCTGTTTTCTGCTGGGAGTTGCCTACAGATCACGTGGCCCTGATTATTTTAGGCTGCTTGGCTGCTGTGTTATTTGTTTGTAGAGCGGGCTTGGTCTCCAGGGCCATGGGGAGGGGGCTGGTGGCGAGGAGGGGGAGGAGGAGAAGCAAATAGCTCCTGACCCACTTCCAAACTAGCCAAATGTCCCCAGGGAGCTCGCACTGGCAGGGCGGCGCTGGTGTCTTCTCCTGGGCCTGCCCACCTTTCTGTCTGGAGGGGCTGCACACTGCCACCGGAGAGAGGGGACAACATCAGGACATAATGCCTCCAAATGAGATGCTTGTTGTAGAACTAGGTTCCTGTTTTTTTTGAAAAAAAAAAAGTATTTTGTACTGCACGTGAAGATATAAAATGGTAAAGCATTTGAGTGGGCATTTTTTGCAATCACATTAACATTGTAAGAGTTAATTTAATTTTAAGAGTGTGCGCCCAGAAATTCCACTTCTTGATGCCCATGCAGAGAAACGCTCCCACAGGTGTGCAGGGGAGCACGTCTGAAGATGATCTTTGGGGCCCTGTTTGTAATGGCAAATATGAGATTTGGACACACCTAAATGTCCATCAAGAGGGAAATGGCAAAATGAATCCTGCTGTTGTCTTACGTGAAATACTGCCCAGCAGTTAAAATGAGGCTGTTCGTCATGAACTTACATGGCTGTAGCTTCCTTCCACTGAGGGAGAAAGCAAGTTGTGGATCAGTACAGTATGACAGGTTGTGGAACAAAACTTTTAGTGTGATACTTCTGCATGCTTTTTCTAAAGGAGAAAATGCTAAATAAAAAAAAAACCATAGTTCAGAAATTTCTATAGGTACAAATGCATATAAATGCATAGGCAAGGGTCTGTAAATATATACGCGGGTACTTCAGAAAGTTCACAAAAGGACTCATATCTTTCAATTCTATTTTACCACGAACTTTCTGAAGTATCCTCGTATACATGCATACGTGAAGACACATGCACACACACACCTGCACATGCACATCTCAGGTAACAGGGTTGCTTTTCAGAAGGAAAAGAACTACGGTGAGGAATGGACTTTAGCCTCGCCTATCATTTTTTAATTTTTTAACAAGAAAATATTACTGTGTAAATAATTTTAAAAAACAAATATACTCATTGAATTTACTTATATTCAGGGATTAAAAAAAGCTAACAAAATAAAAAGAAAAAAAGAAGAGAATTAGACAAAAGAAAGAAGAGATTGAAAAAGTACATAAGCATCAGATTTGGCTCTGACTCCCTGGCAGCCAGACCATAAAGGGGACACATTGCAAATTATATCACTTCCTTGTAGAATGGAGGTGCATCCAGTTCCTTTTGAGAGACCAAGTTTTTACACTGACACTGTATTCCAAACAAACAAACACAAATCGCTCCTGTGGAACTTTACGTAGGCGGTCACATGTCCTCCACCACAGTTTTAAGCATGACTCTGTCCCCTACTGAGTTTGGAGAAATGTCCTCTTCCTACTGTTTATATGCTCTCCCCTGCCGGCCTCTCCCACCTCCTCTCGTGTCACTCTACTCCTTGTGTGCTATGCTGCAGCCACGTGGGCCACCTTCTCCCAGTTCCTTGAACGAGCTCAGCCTGCCTGTCCCAGGAAGGAGTCGTGGACGCTGTCGTGTGTGCCCAGGTTACCCCTGAGGACTGAGTCATTGTTCCCTACTGCTGGGAGGTTGGTGGCTGAGGCTGAGTCCCTCTAGGGGAGTGGTCCTCAGCAGGATGTGGAACGAGCTGCCTCTCCAAAGTTACAACCCACCTTAGGGGCAGCCTACATCCAATGATGGACAAGGGAGGGGGAAAAAAGGGCCTGGATACTCTGCCTCCATTCGGATCATCTCTGAAGGCCATCCCAGCCTCGGACATCCCTCTGGGATCCACAGAACCCTCTGTGATAACCTCCTCACAGCTCAACACCCCCCCNCCCCCCCACCTATGATCCTTCACATGCCCAGGGGTGTGGATACCAGGTGCACGCCTGAATAAGCCACCTGCTAGCACATCTCTGTTCAATCTGGAGAGTCCGAGCTACGACAGTAGGGCCTTTGTAGAAGTTGTTCTGTCTGCCTGGAATGTTCCTCTGCCCCAGGTGTTCACATTGTCATGGTGTCCATGAGGACTGCTTGTCATATATCTATCTGCTGAAATGTCACCTCCTCGGAGAAGCTTTCCCTTAGTGCTCAACTGAAATAGCCTCTGAGACACTATCAGCCACTTCTGATTCTCTGCACGGCCCCTGTCACTATCACATGCAGTCCTTGTTATTTATCATTCGTTTTTCAAAAATTTATCAGCCACTTCTTCCCCCTCATCGGCCCCTGTCCGTGGTCTGTACTATCCACCGCTGCATTCCCAGAGCCTAGAACAGGCCTAGCAAATAGCAGGTGCTCAGTAAACACTTCTGGATTTAGTTAATGACTGAAATTCTATCTTAAACATATACCATAAAGGGAATTGAAGGACAATTTGATGTTTTTTTAACAGTTTGATGCCCTTTGATAATAATAAGACTAAAATATACACGTTTTCTGATTTGGCTTTGAAAACAATTGTATCATAAAAAATACTCCACTGTCTGACCTTGGGAATCAGAGGATGAAATTTGTTCTAGAATGATCTATGTGACCCTTTATTTCAAAGAATAGATTTTTGTACAGAATTAAGTACCGTGCATATGCAGGTACTGCTCTGAGATGTCCTTGTGGGACTCAGAAGGCAGGGGTGTGCTGAGGCATTGTCTGAGCCCCCACTCTACACCAGACGCTGTTCAAGCACTTCACATGTAACACCTCATTTCATCTCCATGACCACCCTGTGAGTTAGGTTCTATTGCCATCCCCATTTACAGTTGAGTAGACTGAGGCGCAGAGACTCTAAGGACCTTGCCCAAGGTTTCACAGCTAATGAGGCAGAACTGGGAGTTATCTGACTTCAGAGATTGTGCCACTTACAGCATCACTGTAGCCAGGCAGATGTCAGAGAATCACAGAAAAATAGGCATGAAC
>NW_007727457.1:164051-171874 GCF_000696425.1 Galeopterus variegatus | reverse complement strand
ATAACATGTTCAGGTTATGAAAGTAAGAATGTTTGTCAATTCCTTGCATTTCTAGAAAATCCCACTCCCAAAGTCCTTTATATTGATGCCTCATTCGAGGTCCTGGCATTATGGGAATTTGCATGACCATAATATTTGGGGAAGGGTGCAGGGGGAGATTTGATCTGGGAAGTAGAGTAGAATCTTAAATAAAGCAAAAAGCAACAAATGCAATGAGAAAAGGAATATAGGGACAAATGATGCAAACAAGCCAAAAGGCTGGAAATGGAGCTCCAGAAAATATTTGCCACCCTTACAGCAAACCAAGCTGACTGTTGAGACTGTTGTTAAGGAAGATTGAGTTACTGTCCCAAATGCTTTCTTCTAATGTTTTCCTCTCACCTCTGGATGGATTAGACTAGAGAATCTAATGTGATTTGCTCATTAAAGCCCATCTGCTTCCTGTTCTAATCTGTTCTCTCTTCTCTATCCTTCCAGATTTTTCTCTTCCTTTCTTCCCAAGCTTGGGCTTTGCAGTTAAACAGACACAGCCGGGTTCCTGCCTCTGCCACTTAATGTGTGCATAATCAGGCAAGTGATTTAACTGCCTCAGCTTTATTTTCCTGGTCTGTAAAATGGGCATAACAATATCAACTTCACAGAGTTGTGAGAATGAAATGAGGATGTATACAAAGTGCCTCTCATGAGGCTGGCACATAATAGATCTGACTTCCTTTCCCCTCCCCACTTCTCTTTCTCTCCACTTTGTTCCTTAATTGATTCAAGTTTGCTGGGCTGCAGTGCTACGGGAATAATAGCCTTTAATTGCCAAGATCCTCTGAGGGGTGAATCTCAGGCATAGAGAGCTCTGGTGTTCAAAGCTACAACATAATTTCCAAGTAAATCTTTTTAAATTTGTAAATATTAAACATGAGTACAACCACTTAAACATCATTAAATATTTCATCAAGTCCAGGAATTCCAAATATTAAAGAGAAAGCCATTCTTGTAGATTATTCTTGTTAATGTTATTAATGTTAAAATAATTGCACTATAGTTGCAGTTAATTATTAATTCATTAAGGGCTCTTTGGTAAGGGGGAACAGAACTCTTTTTCTATAATTTCCTGTAACATTATTAATTGTAATAATGGATTATTTTAAAATCAATTAATACCATCCATGTGGAATCCAGTCCTTGCTAGTGTTTTGATAATGGGGGAAAAACTACCCCAAATAAAATAAATTTGAAAATTCAAATCTTCAGACTAGATCTAAGTTGAGCATTTTACATGCACCTGTAAATTAAATAAATTTCATGTGGGTTATTGGATATCAAGTTATCACAACAGTGTGAAAATATCCAATTGATATCCTATCCCAATGGCAGGAAGATATGAGCATCCCTTCAAGAGAGGAAGTGCTAAAAATGGAAACTTACCATTGCAGAGTAGCAGGAGTGGAGTGGGGCTTGGATGCTCTATTATTTTCTTTTTCCTCATCTGTTAAAGGAAAGAAAAAGGAGCTAACTTCAGTAGGAAAAAGTAAAAGTCCTCTCAGCCCTCCCAAGCTTCAAAAGATTATGTTTCCCTCAAATGCTGATGCATTTGAAACAATATTTTGGCTTTTCAAACATGTTAGACTTATAATACTTTAACACACACACAATAAAAGGAAAACTGACTTTTATTTTAAAAAACTCTTATGTCAATTTTATTTTTATTTGACATGATACAGTAAGAATTTAAAGAGCTATATTTCTTCATTACTCACTTGCTATTTTCCCAACAACAAAAGCAGGACAGACTCCACGATTTTGACCCTAAGAACATACTGACTTCACTCACTGTCATGAACTGAAAGTTTGTGTCCCCCAAATTCATGTGTTGAACCTAATCCCAAGGTGATGGTGTTTGGAGGTTTTAGGAGGAGATGAAGTCATTAGGGTGGAGCTCTTGTGAAAGGGATTAGTGCCCTTGTAAAAGAGACTCCAGAGAACTTCCTCACCCCTTCTACCATGTGAGGACACAGCGAGAAGACAGCCATCTATGAACCAGGAAGTGTGNAACTGAAAGTTTGTGTCCCCCAAATTCATGTGTTAAACGTAATCCCAAGGTGATGGTGTTTGGAGGTTTTAGGAGGAGATGAAGTCATTAGGGTGGAGCTCTTGTGAATGGGATTAGTGCCCTTGTAAAAGAGACTCCAGAGAACTTCCTCACCCCTTCTACCATGTGAGGACACAGCGAGAAGACAGCCATCTATGAACCAGGAAGTGTGTCCTCACCAGACACTGAATCTCCTGGTGCCTTGATCTTGGACTTCCCAGCCTCCAGGATTATGAGAAATAAATTTCTGTTGTTTATAACCAATGCAGTTTATGGAATTTTGTTATAGCAGCCTGAACAGACTAAGATGCTCACCAATTGCTCTTTGTAACCCCAATGGAGCAGACAGTTAGTATAGGGTAGGGAGAGTGCTTGCAAGTGTTCAGAAGAATCAGGTTAGCAATACAATAGAGCAGGGGTCAGCAAACTTTTTCTGGAAAGGGCAAGCTAGTAAATATTTTAGGGTTTGTGGGCCAACAGACAAAATCGAGAATATTATGTACAATTTATGTGACAAGAGAGAAAAAAAATTTCCACAAAATTTTTGACAAAATTAAAAAGGAAATTAATAATAACTGAATACAATTTTTGTAATATAGATCTATTAATAAGAAGAATTAAATTATTTGGGGGGTAATATTTCTCTTACTTGGGATTCAAAGTTAGTGTCTCTATCATCAAATAGATTGCAAAAGTTCATCTGTAAAAGCTGTTCGTAGCTTGCAGCTCTGCAAAAACAGGCATCAGGCCAGGTTTGGCCCATGGGGCCCTACTTTGCTGACCCCTGCAATACAACAATCTGAACAACAGATGAATTTTTGAATACCTAAGAAGAATTACTCACAATTTTATCATGAATTAACAGAGAAATACATATAATTAGCCTCTTATCCAATTCTTAATGAAGATTACTGATAGAAATAATTAACATAAAATAAAATTTCTCGATTCATAAAATTTGACCCAAGGCAATTGGTACAAATAACAATTTAAAAAAAAAAAACAAATAACAATTTCAAAAGAAAATTAATAATGCAAAAACCTACAAATATAACCAACAAAATTTAATATGGATATATAAAAAAGATCAACAAAATTAATAGGTGGATAAAATTTATATGGAAAAGAATTGGTATTCATGGAAATAGTTTAAGTAAAACAAAATGAAAATTGAAGAAAATGAAAATGGCATGTACAGTATAGAAAAATTTTCCTAAGATTAAATTAGCTCTATAAAGTTGAGTCCAGAGAACATTTTCTTGATGAAAACTTATTACTATGGGTATAATTTTGATTAAAATGTCTGCTCATAAACACTGTGGCAGATACTGTTGTTGCTTAATCTATAATCACACACACTCACGTTCTTCCTTATTAATAGAACCCCCATTTAGAGGCGACCGTGTGTTCAGGGAGGGTGATCTCCTCTCAAATCCTAGAGAGGTGAGTGAATGTTGATATATTTAAATCAATCATGGTAATTAATCTTGTCAACTAGCCATTGATTGGATTAGCTGGGGCATGTGACACGATGCTGGCCTATCACACTTGAGGAGCAGCCCACAGGGTGCTTCTGGGAAAATATTTCTCCTTGCTAAGAAGGAACGGGTGAGAGATCCTAGCCTGTCCTACTCGTGAAAATGGCTGTAAGAGGACACAGTAATGGGAGCAAGGCATCAAGCTTGTGACTGGGAAGGGAGCAGTCTGGGGACAAAGTTAGCAGTGAGAAAGGCAAAGAGGAAAACAGGGAAGACTGGGGGCTTG
This sequence comes from Galeopterus variegatus, assembly GCF_000696425.1. NCBI lineage: Eukaryota > Metazoa > Chordata > Mammalia > Dermoptera > Cynocephalidae > Galeopterus > Galeopterus variegatus. The sequence goes on along the minus strand of NW_007727457.1, from coordinate 168,027 downwards.
GAATGTCACATTGTGCCTCTGATTAATCAGCCCTAAAAATGCTGCCTCTCTGTTGTGTGAGACAATACAGTTTCTTCAGTTAATCAACCTCTTTTTGTTGGGCATTCTCTTCCCTGCCACCAAGACCATCCTAACTGATACAGACACGAACACTAAATGTTCTCAGGGACCAAGTGTCAAAACATGCCATGGACTCAACACCTGTTCAGGCTGCTTTGTCAACCTGGAGTTCCTTCTAAATTAATGTTTCGCATCCTTTAAAGCCTTGAATACATGACACCACCTCTTTGAAGTGCTCCCCCAAACTCTCCAAGTCAGGACTCATTGGTCCTAACTCCGTTCTTCCACGACTCACTACTTCTCTCCCGATGGAACAGTGTAGCCACCTGGACTGCATTTCTGTACATATCCATCTCTTCCACTTGAGCATGAGCTTACTGAGAAGGCAGGAATGGTATCTTAGTCACCTTTGTGTCACCTCCTGCCAGGGCCTAGCACAATGCCTTACACTTAGTACTTAAGTAGTTAGGTCTACCATCTACAATCTTAACAAACGAACAGCATAATAGAGAGCATGAATGTGTGCATCTCACAAGAATGTAGGTGAATAAACGCACGGGACAGCACTCAACGTCTGCTGTACGCACAGAAATAAAAAGGAAACAAATAACAAGGTACTACTTGCATTTCTGAGAGTGAAACAAATTTTAAATAATTACAATTCCCAGCACTGGTGTATACATAGCAAAGTGAACATTCTCATAGTTCTCTGAAGGTAGTGTTGATCGCGATAGTGTTTTGGGTAAGAATTTGGCAATAATACTGAGAGCCATCTAAAACGTTCACTTGCTTGGCTCACAACTCAACTTCTAGAAACTATACAAAGCAAATAATTGAAAAGAAAGAAAAGGCTATGTAAAAACAGCATCGACTGTACTTTTTTAAACAAGGAAAAGTATATAAACAACCTAAATATACCTCCACCTAGCTTGTGCTGGCACGTGATTCACATATTTGTTCCCTTTAAGCAGGCTGTTTTTCTTTTTCTCTTTTTATCTGCTTCTTTAAATTTCAGCATTTTGGTCATCTGGACAAAATGCCCAAATACCTGGATACTAGTATCAATCCCGAGTCTTGCTGGCCGTGACTGAGCAAACCACTCAACTCACTTGGGCTTCGTTTTTCTTTATTTGTGAAAAGGTCATCTTACAGGTCTGTTATAAAGATCATATTAATTAGTTCAACCACTATTTATTGAATATCTAATTTGTGCCAGCTAGACATTGCGGATAGAGAAATTAAACTGTGGCCCTTGAGTTTGGTTGGGGAAAGACAGACACCAACAGTGGAGAGAGAGGCCAAGACCAGTAAGAGGAGATAACTGCTGTGACACACACAGGCAAAGCGGAGTCCACACCTGGGCTGTGTGTAAAAGCAGGGCCTGCTGGAGAAGACTTCCTGAAAGAAGCGAGTGAGCCAGAGGTGGGGACCAGATGGCAGGAAGGTGGGGCAGAAGTCAGGGACAGGGTGGAGAAGGCTAGGACAGACAAAAAGACAGGGGGACCTGAAAGATCACGTCACCTTCCCAGAAGCAAGGTGGTCGCGGCACAGGTTCTTGTTGGGCGTGGCAGAGTGGAAAGAGGTGAGCTGAAGAGGTGCTGTTGAACCACCTAGTTATCCAGCTTAAGCTTTAAGACAGTTTCTTGTCTCTAAACTGAGGATAATGATAATGCCTGCCATGACGGCTGTTGGGAGGATTAAGTGAAATGAGCTTAACAGATGGTAAGAGCTTGAAAGCATCAGCAGCAGCGAGCTGGTGGCTGGCCAGGAGGCCTTTGCAGCAATTCTGCACCTCTGGGATCTACTGCTGGAAGCAGGTGAGGGAGACCTCCTCTCTGCTCGGGAAGATTTACAGGGGCAAAGACAACCACATTGCCAAGGACCCTGCAAGGCAAACACACACCAGGGGACATCACAGGTCCTTATAAGAAGTGGCATTTGAGCTGTGCCTTGAAGGGATGGTGAGGGTCTTTTAAAATAACATTGTTTTCTGTTTGCAAAAGTAATACATGTTCATTTTTTTTTAATTTGGAAAATATAGAGAAAATACAAATCTCAAAATCCAAGCCCCTCTCAATGGAAGGAACTACTGTTAACTTTTTATCTCATTGATTGTTAGTCTTTTTTCAGTGTTCTCTCTTTCACACACAAGCACACACACACCTAACTTAAGACACGCGAGGGCCATAGAGCACATCCTGGTTTGTGACCTGCCCCATTCATATTCAAAAGGACAGGTCAGACTCTGAGAGGAAGACACAAGGGAGAGGGACTTTGAGCAGTAACTTGACTCATCCAAGCCTGAGGGCCTTTCTCTAAAAAATGACAAGCGTGTCTTACATCACAAGGATGTTTTGAGGATTAAATATGATATATTAAAACTAAAAACCTTTTTAACAGAGTGCGATAATAACAATAGCATTCATTGGCCCAGTACTTATGCCAGGCTATACACATCACTTTTTATGTGCTACTTTGTTTTATCCCTCCCAGTATTGCTATGAAGAAGTTTTATATCCCTGTTTGATAAATAAGGAAAACGAACTCTGGTGAGGTTGAATAACTGGCAGCTGGTGATGGGAGACAGAGACTCACTTGGCAATACAGTGACTACTAATAGTATTTATTAGAAGACAACTGGTCTACCCCGAAGCCAGTTGTCAACTACCCCTCCACTTCAGCCGTCAAGCAGGTGCCTTCTACTTCTGCTGGCTCCTTTCCTCGGATCACTAGTGACTTTGTGCTCAGGGTCTGAATGCCCAGCCTCTTTCCCCCAAAGAGGGTTGTATGTCACAACCAGGCCTGACCCTCCCATTTGATGGCTCTCAATTCTAATTCTCCAGAAGTGCTGGTTACTTATTCACTCATTCATCAAATATTTATTGTCTGCTACATCATAGCCCTATGCCAGATGCTAAAGAGTGAGACAAAACAGACACCGTCTCTGCTCTCTTGAGCTCAGAGTCAAATTATCAGCAAATAAAATGTGAGTCCTAGGCAAGCGCTGGGAAGGGCAGGCCCAAGATGCTAAGGCAGCACCAAATGTGGGATGTGAGTCTGGCCTTGGGATCTGAAGGAGGCGCAGGAGCCTTCCAGGAGAAGAGGGCAGGAGGGCACGTTTTACAGGAGGTACGTGGAAACAGCCATAGTTGATAGAGACTTTAGGAATTGGTCCTGCCAAGTGTCTTTTCATTTGACAGGCAGAAATGCCTCAAACCAAACAAGATTCATCCTGTAAAGTGTCATTTCAGGCCAGCCAGATTCCTGGAGCCATTCGCAGCACACACTGAGCCATCCACTTCCAATGACCACCCAGCTGGCCCTGCCAAAGCCTGAGAGCACCAGTCTGCTTTAAAAACCTCCCACCAAAATGCTGCCCAGTGCCTGGTCTTCTTGCCACTCTGTTCTGCTCCCACTTTGCAGTTATGGGTTCTGACAAACCGCAGGGATCTCAGTCCAATTCCCAGTGGTGAGCAACTCGACTCCCATCTCTGCACCTATCTCCCTTTATAAACCCTGGATCCAAATTTCCAGGCTCAAATCTTGGCTCCACTATTTACTAACTGTGTGACCTTGAACGACCTTTTGGTTTCTTAGTTTTCTTATCAGTAAAATAGAGATAATAATAGTTCCATGCACATGGCGTTATTGTAGGAATTAATTGAACCTCTTCTGGTACAAGGTGCATGCTCTATGAGTGTTCCCTATTACTGTAATAGTCTCCACTCCTCCATAGAGGCCATGAATTTGAATCCCTATCCTGCCCACAAAGACAGGGAAGCCCTGCATCTGCATAAGGGTTATTCTCTCTGTGCTCCCGTAGCACCCTGGCTGCCCTCTAGCAAAGCCCTCATCACAGGCTGTAGTCACTGCTTGCTGATTGTTTTAGTCTGTTCAAGCTGCTATTACAAAAATG
>NW_007727457.1:130558-163587 GCF_000696425.1 Galeopterus variegatus | reverse complement strand
ACAGGCTGTAGTCACTGCTTGCTGATTGTTTTAGTCTGTTCAAGCTGCTATTACAAAAATGTCATGGACTGGGTGGTTTATAAACAACAGAAATTTATTTCTCACAGTTCTGCAGACTGGGAAGTCCAAAATCAGGGTGCTGGCAGATTCTGTGTCTGGAGAAGGCCTGGTTCATAGACAGCATCTTCTCACTGTGTCCTCATGTGGCAGAAGGGGTGAGGGAACTCACTAGAGTCTGTTTTACAATGGCACTCATCCCGTTCATGAGGGCTTCACCCTCATGACCTATTACTGCCCAAAGTCCCCACCTCCAAAAACCATCACTTTGGGGTTTATGTTTCAGCATAGGAATTTTTGGCCAACACAAACATTCAGTCTATAGCACTGACCAATGTGTCTGCCTTGCTAATGTGTATGTTCTTCAGGGCACAGACCTTGAACACCCTTGTGCCTCCAGCACCTACCCATGGCAGGGGCTCAGGAAGTACTTGTGGAATGAATGAATGAATGACTAAAGTAATAACCATAATTAAATGCTGAACCTTCCAACCTGATTTCAGTAAGCATACAAAATAGTAATACTACTAGGAAGTTTATCGAGGACTTATAATGTTCCACGCACTGTGCAAAGTGCTTCATTTTACTGCATTTAGTTTTCACAGCTGCCCTAGCACGTGCACAATGTAATGCATGTGAAACATCAAATACAGCACCTGTGGTGTACTTAGTGCTTTATCAATGTTAGGCCTAATTATTAATATTATCCCCTTTTACAGAGAAAGAAACTGAGGCTCAGAGAAATGAAGCACTTTGTCCAAGCTCACACAGTTAGTGGTGAGGTAAAGACAAGGACCCAGTCTACTTGACGTCAAAATCTCCCCAATCCCAAACATACATGAGCCTCACTCTCTCTTCAGACCTATAGTACTGGACTGACTTTTGGGAACATAGTATCTGCCTAATCATTTCCTTTCTGCCTCTATACTGGTTGAATTCACAATATTTGGGAACCTATTCTAGAATATTTCCTGCCTGGAGCCAGTGTGACAGAGTTTAATAATGAGGAAGAACATTTCTAAATTAATTACTTCTTTTCAAATCCCAGGAAAGGTTCAAGTTTATATGAGTCTCAAGTTTCACTTCAAAGTTTTAATTCTATTTCCTTTCATTATACTGACCTGGCTGCACCTGGCCAGACCTCACCTGTTGGGAACATGGGACTGCCAAATGTTTTATTTCCCTTTATCCACCCCCTTCCCATCCCTGTAAGGAACACCAGCTGATGATCGGGGTGCCTGGCGCCCGGGGCCTTTGGCAGTAGGCATCAGTCGCTGGCAGCAAACCCTCTCCCCGTGGGAACAGGGCTAAGTCCCAAACAAAACTGTGATGTTGGCTGCATTGCTCCGAGGGGCCCACACCTGCTTCCTTTCTCCTCCTCTGGGTGAATTCCTTCATAACTGCGGAGTAGGAAAGGGCCTGTCTAACTTTGATACAAAACCCAAAAGGCATGAAAGAAAAGACTGATAGATTTCACTACATAAAAAATCCAGATCTTTTATGGGAGGAGAGAAAACATCCCATAAGTACAAAGATAATGACCTGCTTGGGAAAATTGCAATCATATCGCAGACAAGGGTCTCATGTGCCCACCACAGAAAAGAGCTCCCATAAAACCAGGAGGAAAAAGACCAGGAACCAAGAGAAAAAATAAGCAAGCACATGACACACAGTTGATGGAAAAAATACAAATGCTCCTTAAAGATGAAAAAAATGATCAGTCTCAATCAATGAAAACAGGAATTCCACTAAGATACATTTTTCACTTAGATTGGCAAAAATCCAAACTGTGACCACACAACTCTGCTGTGAAGCTGTGGGAAACAGGCGACCTCCCACCTCATGTGGGGAGTGCAAAATGGTGTGTCCCATATGGAAGGTCATTTGGCAGAATCTACTGCAGTCCCACATGCTCTTTATCCAGCAGTCAGTCCCATGTCTGGGAGCTGATCCCACAGCTATACCTGGACACATACAAGATGATGTGTGTACAAGGTTAATGGTTACAGCTTGTCTGTAACAGCAAAAGTTTGGAAACAGCCCAGGTGTTCGTCTGGTTAACTACATTATGATGCATCCTTATAATGGAATATTATGCAACTGTAAAACAAAACAAAACAAAACCCAAAATGATTAAAAACAAAAAAGAATAAGGATGCTCTCTATGTTCTTACTGATACGAACGATCCAGGTTTATTACTAAGTGAAAGAAGCAAGCCACAACACAATGCATATAGTGTGCTACTTTTTTGTGTAAGAAAGTGGCAAAAAAAAGAACAAATAGGAAATACTGGAGGAATACATAATAAATGGATAAAAGTGCTTATCACTAGGAAACTATACTTGAGGGATGGGGTGGGACCAAGACTCCTCAATGAGTATCTTCTACAGCATTTTTATTTTTGAACCGTATGAATGTATTATCTATTCAAAAGTATGCTAATTAAATGTGAAGAAATTACAAGCCTCTACTGGGGAGGAGGCATCTAAAGGAAGACTCTACTCAAATGACTAAGTGATCCTGCAGTGCCAAAGACTGAAAGCAAATTAGAAGTACTCATAATCTAGTACAGCTTTATAGTCTGTTTAGGTTTCCTAATATCCATATATTTCATGAACACTTGCTGAGCACCCAGACAGAGACAGTCCCTTCCCCTCAGGGCGTTTCAGTCCCATGGAGCATGCAGAGGGACCCTGGCAGTGTGCAGAGGCACAGAGGAAGGAGTACGTCATTCTCCCCTAGAGGTGTGGGGGAAAGTCCGCTGGAGAGGAGAGGACAGAATTGGTGACAGTGCATATGGAGGCGAGGAAGGGGAGAAGCCAAGGAGATCGTCTTAAATCATAACCTCAGCAGCCAGGACTAAAACTGCAGCAGACACCCATGGGGTGATCCAATTCTTTGAAAGCACCCTAGAGGACTCCCCTGTAGAACTCTGTCCTGGACGTGGAGTCATTGCCCTAGCCCTCGGAGCTGTCTGGATGCCTTTCTGCTCTGGTGGGAACTTGTGCCCACACCTCGGTGGAAATACAGAGCTCCTGGCCACCCGGAACTTCTCCTGGGAGAAAACTGCAGCCTTCTCTTCTCCACAGTGCAGAAGGCTGAGCGTTCCTTTTGTCTTTTTTTGTAAAGAATTTCAAATAATATTTAACCACATTTCCTCTTCTCTGGAATCCCTTTTATGAAGTGACAAAACCCCAAACTGGACAATACACTAAGACAGGCTGAGCGAGCGGGGTGGAGTGAGAGAGAGATGTAACTTTCACTTATATAGCCTGAAATGTGATGACATCTTAATATGATAATGATGACCCCAGGTCTCCGGTGACATCATGACATCGAATGCAAACTCTTCCCTTCCCTATGCCATAAACATTCTCTGTCACCCCCCAACAGTCAGTAACAGCCATGCTGAGCTGGGGAAGGGTTGGGTGGGGAAAGGCAGAAGAATACATTCAGAGTGAGGCAAAACGCTGAGACAGGAGAATGGCAGAGAGAAGAGCACACAGTGTGCACTGCCTCAGGAGCAACAGAAGCCCCAGGCCCGACATCCACAACACACACACACACGCATGCACACACACACACACACACACACACCACACGCACATGCATGCACGCATGCATGCACGCATGGTGACCAGTAAACACACACACACACCACACGCACATGCATGCACGCATGCATGCACGCATGCACACACACACACCTGCACGCATAAATGCATGCAGAGTCTGATAACTTGGAGAGAAAGGGAAGGCTCTGGGCTCCCACCTAGAATATAGGATGAAGGCGGGAGTCATCTGATTTAGATATGAAGGAAAGGGTGACCTGAAAGCTAGAAGACTTGGGCACCTCTGGGTTACATTTGACTTGTTCTGATTCCCAAAAAGGGAAACAGGAGTCCCAAAGAATTCCACTGGGTTGCTGCTCTTTAGACCCATCCTATTATCTGAGTCCCCCCAATTTCCTCCATCCCCCTAACACCAGCATATTCTGTAGCCCCGTCATCAAACCTGAACTAGCTGAAAGCCCCCAAAGTATCCTCCTGGCTCTAATCTGCCTGCATAGAACCTCCACATTAACCTTCTGAAAACACCACCTTGATTCATCCCTCCTCCGGTCATCTCTGTTAGTGGCACCTTAGCCAACAGTTTCTAAACCCCTTGTTTGGAATTCAAGTCCCTCAACTACATGGCCCAAACTCATGTTCCCTGCCCTGTTTGTTTCCTATAATTCTGCAACATCTCTGATCAAGCTCATCTGGAAAACTCTCCAAGCTCAAAACCTGTCTCTGGCTTTCTACCTCCCAGCCCTTAACCATCAGCAAGAACCACATGAATCCTTTAAGTCCCAGTGCAAATGCTGCCTCCTCCAAGATGGCTTCCCCAGTCACCTTCCAACCTTGTGACTTCTTCCAAACTTAGACATGCATGATTATAAATCACCCGAAATTCTTGTTAAAATGTAGAGCATGTTTTAGTGGGTCTTGGGTGGGCCCGAGATTCTGCATTTCTAACAAGTTTCCAGGGAGGTCTATGCTGGAGTCTAGGACCACACTTGGTCTGGCAAGGTCTTAAGAACACCTTGCATCATTTGAATAAAATTGACTCACATATGGTCTTGTATTAATATTCAAATGTGTGCCTTAACTTCCCTTCTAGATCAAAAATTCCTTGACAGCAAGGATCTACAGAAGAGACATTTATGTAGTAGAAAGAGCCAGCTGTAAAATCAGACAGCTCTAAGTTTGAGTCTTAACTCTACCACTTACTTGCTATGACACTGAATAAGTCACATAACCTCTGAATCTCAGTTTCCTCATTTGTAAAATGGGGATAAAAAAATACCTTCCTTCCAGAGGATGAAAAGAAGTAATGGTGGTAATTATGCCTAGCACAATGCCTGATGCTGAATTTATTTTAGTTTTGGCTCCCTGCTCTTTCCTTTCTTATATAACTTTGGTTTTTCGATAGAGTCTTGCAAATAGTGCATGTTCAGGTAGTCTTCTGGGCCCAACTTCTGCAGGAACTTCTATTCTACCTGTACAATTCTGTTCAATACACACTGCTGGACTTTCTTCTCTGGATATGATACTCCAACCAGTCCTGGACTTTGTAATGCTTTGACAATCATAGTCCTACTATTTATTGGTGAGTATGCCATCAGAAGCATGAGTCTCTCCTGACATCTTCCCCGGGAGAAAATGCAATTCATTCAGGTTGGAAGTGAGAACTTATGAGACCTGAATTATGGTAAATAACTCATTCACTGTTGGTCAGTTCTTCACCCATCAGGCATTTGGGACTTGACTCTGATGGTCCAGGGTTTTCTTCCCCACTGCATTCCATCAAAACATATTAGTCCCATATCCCATTTCCTTGTGCTCACTGAGTCTGTAGCTAATCAACTAATCAATCTTTTCTGGGTTGCTAAAAGGGACATAACAAAAAGAACATTAAACAGAAATCAGAAGATCTGGGTAACAGTCCTGATTCTGCTACTAACTAGAGTGTGATCTTGGGCAAATCACTTCCCTTCCCTGAGCCACAAGTTTCCTTATCTGAAACACAGGAAAGTGGGTCAAGATGATCTATAAGATTTCATAGTCTTTGATTCTAAGCTAATAAACTCATTATTCTCCTATTCGAAGCAACGCATTTTTTTTTCTCAAGCAACACATTTTTATTTTAATCAGGAGCTCCTGGTGCTAATGCCTAGTTCTGGCTCATGCCAGTGGAAGTATTTTAGCAGGTGGAACTTTGACCCTTCTCACATCACCCTGGGAAGGCATTTTTACCCGCTTGCCTGGTCCAGATGTGCTCTCTATGGCCGACCCATTGGCCACCTAATAGCCAGTCCTTCGTTTTCCTGCTTAATAATCAAGCTCTAGTTTTATTCAAGGTAGTAATGTGACAGCTTCAGAGACAAATCATTTTCTAAGCCAGGAGATGGCAAACTCTTTCTGAAAAGGGGCTAGACAGTAAATATTTTAGGCATTGCAGGCCACAGATGGTCTATTCTTTTTCTTTTTTCTTTTTTTCCCCAACTCTACTCTTTAAAAATGGATGGGGGTGGGTGGGAATTCTTAGGTTATGGGATGTGCAAAAACAGGCCACAGGCTGGATTTGGCCTGTGGTTGGTCCAATCATCATAATCTTATTCTTTTGACAAATATTCACTCTTTTATCCTCCCATTCAGGTACAAATGACAGAGTTCTGGACAAAAACATACCAAGTAAGATAAGTCTGATGGGAGCTTCCTGGAAAGATTTTGTTGTTCCTGATAAAAGGGAGACACACAAGAAGGAAGCTAACTGGTGCCTCCACTTGCTCCATTTTCCTGTCTTGAATGTGGACTTGATGCCTGGACTTGCAGCAGCAATCTCACAATCTAATTATGAGGTATGAACATGAGGACAAAACACCAACAACTTAGGGGAGTCAGCAGAAAGACATACAGAGCCTGCATCCTTGATGATGTTGAGCTATTGAATACACTCTGGAACCTTCTACCTCCCATCTTAGGTTAAATAAGATAATAAATATCCACATCATTTAAACCACTGTCAATCCACTGTCTCTTGCAATTCAAAGCATTTTTAGCATACTAAATCTGAGATTTTCTTCCATCTTAATTAATTTTTAAAACTTCACCCCTTTCCTTTGCCAGGCACTGGTGCTACAAGAGTGAACCACACAACATTCCTGCCTTCATGGGGTTTTCAGTCTAATAAAAGAGATGACAAGGCACAAATATCGACACACCAGATCAGCCACTAAGAGGGGATGATGAGCATCTTAGCTCTACTCTTGGTGTTCCTACAGACAAATTATAAAATCTTCAATGACAAGTCTTTGAAACATGAAGGTTCACTACTTTCTGAGAGGCAGAATAGTGCAAAGACTAAAAGACTAAAGTTCAAAGGCAGATATACAAAACTGAGCCCAGGTCCCAGCTCTACCACCTACCAGCTACGTGACTTTGCAGGTTTCTTAACCCCTTTGAGCTTCAGTTTCTACGTGTGTAAACTAAAGCTCAAAATAATAAGCTACATCCTAGTATTGCAAGAACTGAATGAGAACATGAAATTAAAGCACTTCTTATTGCTTAATAAATGATAGCCATATATATATACATATTAACTGTAAATAAAATTGTGTGCCACATAACGATGGTTCAGTCAATGGCACATCGCATATCACCTAGCGATGTCATAGCCATGGTGACATCATAGCACAATGCACTACCCACATGTCTGTGGTGGTGCTGGCTAGGAGCCATGGGCTATACCATATAGCCTAGATGTGCAGTAGGCTATACCATCTAGGTTTGTGTAAGTGCACACTAAGATGTTCCCACAGTGATGAAATTTCCTAACGAAACATTCCCAAAACATATCCCCATCATTCTGATGCATGACTGTATATACATGCATAAAATTTTGCTTAACAGTATATTCTTTGAAAAAAAGACTGGAAGGAAACATACAAAAATATCAATAGTGGTTATCTCTAAATAGTGGAATTAGAGGCAATTGTTTTCTTTTCTAATATATACTTTTTCAAATATATGCACATATAACTTTTATACTCAGGGGACATTTTTAAAAATGTAATCTTTGTGTTCTGAAAATAAACAAAACATGTGAACTGAAACTTTTATTTTTTTTATCCAGGCAGGAGTCAGATTGCTCACATTCTAGATCTAGCACCAGCTTTGACTTCGTGTGCAATCTTAAAAAGCCACTTTCCCTCTCCAGGTCTATATCCCCTTGTCTAAAAGTTGTTGATAATCAGACTTCCAGTTCTCTCCAATCATTGATTAGTTAAGATTGGAGTTCAAGCTGAGTCAAGAGAGAATTTGGTAAACACCCAGGGCTTTCAGTTGTGGACCCAGAAAGGCCATGCCCTAGGAGTAAAGAGCATACTCCAGTAGTATGGACAAAACTGGAATAGAGTAGACTTACCAAGCCTGGACAAGGTCAAGGAGATCTGCTCGTTCTCTATTTGCCTGCTACAACAAGGCTTAACACTCATTAGAGAAAGTGAACATTGTTCACCCAAAGTCTCTTCAACTTTGCTCACCCAATGTCCGGCACTGGATCAAAAACTATAAGGCATTACTGAAAAACAGGACCCAAAAATTGAAATAAAAAAAAAAAAAGCTAGATAATAAAAATAAATTCAGAGATGATTCGCATATTAGAGTTATCTGAGCACTGGATCAAAAACTATAAGGCATTACTGAAAAACAGGACCCAAAAATTGAAATAAAAAAAAAAAGCTAGATAATAAAAATAAATTCAGAGATGATTCGCATATTAGAGTTATCTGAAAGAATGTTAAGATAACTATGGTTAATATGTTCAATGAGATAGAGAAAAAGATGGTCTAAATAGAGTGAATGATGGACAAAACAGATAAAAAAAACTGGAGAATATCAACTGGGATTTGGAAACTATGAAGAAAAAGTCAAATGGACCACTTACCATAGAAGAATGCGACATCTGAAATTATGATCACTTGGATGGCTTAATAGCAGACTGGACATGCTAGAAAATGGGAATTGAGAACTGAAAGGCAAGTCAATTAAAAAAAACCTGACATACAAGGGGAGAAAAATGGACAAACTAGAGCAAAACATAAGAAATATATGAAATACAGTCAAAAGGTCTAGTGTTCATGTAACTGGAGTTCCAGAAGGAGATGAGAAGGAAAGTGAGACAGAAAAATATTTGAAGAGACAATGGCCAATAATTCTACAAATCTGATGAAAAACAACCCACAGATTCAAGAAGCTCAGTGATCCCAAGAAGAATACATACAAGAAAACCATGCCTATATACGCATAGTTGAGCTACTGAAAACCAAAGACAGAGAAAAAATAATCTTAAAAGCAGCCAGAGACCAAAAGACATCACATTCAAAGGAGTGAAAATAAGTCTGATTTAACAGACATTTTTAGGACCCAGAAGACAATGTAATGACAACTTTAAAGTGTTGAACGGAAAAGACAGCCCCAATACCCTCACTAAGCTAATTTTTTTTTCCTTTTTGTCTTTTTTTCGTGACCAGTAACGGGATCGCAACCCTCGGTGTCGTGCCCGTACTGAGACCGGCAACGGGATCGCAACCCTCGGTGTCATGCCTGCACCGCGCTCAGCCAGTGAGCGGACCGGTCTCTATATGGGATCCGAACCCTCGGCGGGAGCGCTGCCACGCTCCCAAGCGCCGCACTCTACTGAGTCCACCACCGGGCCAGCCCCTAACCTAAAATTTTATATCCAGCAAAAATATCCTTCGAAAATATAAGTGGAATAAAGATGCTTTTCATGATCTACACTACACTGTGCTACACTACAAGAAATATGAAAGGAATTTCTTCAAGTTAAAGTAAAAATGATCCCACATGGAAGCACAGAATTGCTAACAGGAATAAAAAACCCTGGGAAGGGTAAATATAAATAAACATTGACTGTTTAAAGAAATAATAATAATGTCTTGTGGGGTATACAACATATGTAGAAGTAAAATACATTAAAGCAAGAGCTCAGAGGGTGGGAAAGAGGTAACTTGGGTTAAACTGAGACAGTGCTCCTGCACCGTGCTTGAAGGGGGAAGGAGTAACGTGGGGGAGACATAATGAGAGAAGAATGCATATTGTAATCCCTAAGATTGCCACACTGAAACAATGGATAATGGGAAAACTAGTAGAGGAAAACATTGAACATTTTTTTAAAGACTCCATTAAAAATCCCTCCCCAAAAATCTAAAAAAAGGAGGATAAAGGAATAAAGACAGATGTGACAAATCAAAAATAAATAGTAAGTTTGTTGATTTAAACCCAACAATGCCAGTAATGACATTAATTTTAAATGGTCTAAATGCTCCAATTAAAGGCAAAAAATATCAGACTGGATTTTTTTTAAAGCTATAGTAGAAAAAACCCTTAATAGTAAATATAGTAAGACTAAAAATAAAAATGTGAAAAAGACATACCATAACAATCCAAACAAAAAGAAAGCGCTTAGAGGAAAATTTATAACTTTAAATGTATATCTTAGAAAAGGTTGAAAATCAATTATCTAAGCATCTATTCAAAAGCTAGAAAAAGAGAGCAAATTAAACTCAAAGTAGAAAGATAAGAGCAAAAATAAGTGCAATAGAAAAAAGATATAAATTGAGAAAAACAACAGTCAAAAGTTGGATCTTCGAAAAGACTAATAAAATTGATAAATCTTGGCAAGACTGATCAAGAAAAACAGAAAACGTAAGTTGTCAATATCAAAAATGAAAGGATAACAACACTATAGGTGTTAAAAGCATGACAAAAGTAATAAAAGGAGAGTTTGAACATCATGCAAATAAATTTGAAAATTTAGATGAAATGGATTCCTTTAAATGATAATTTACTAAAAATAGCAAAATGAGAAATATGAAAATATAAATAATTCCACAGCTATATTAAAAATTGAATCCATCATTAAAAACCTTCCCTCAAAGAAAACTCCAAACCCAGATGATTTCAGCATTGAATTCTTCCAAATATTTATGAGAGAATACCAATCTTATACAAACTCTTCAAAACAACAAAAAAATAGAAAGCTTGCACCTCTTTTTGTTAGGCTTGTATAAGCAATAACTATAAAAGAAAAACATAGACAAATTGAACTGTGTTTGAATTGGTTAATGGACACAAAGAATGATTATATATTGCAATGATGAATAAGCTAACTATCCTGAATTGACCATCACATATTGTCCACAATGTTTCTTTTTGCAGGGGAGGGGAGCAGCTGGCCAGTAAGGGGATCTAAACCCTCGACTTTCGTGTTATAAGGGTTTAACCAACTGAGTGCTCTAACCAACTTAGTGTACACAAGTATGTTTCTTTTTGCAGGGGAGGGGAGCAGCTGGCCAGTAAGGGGATCTAAACCCTTGACTTTCGTGTTATAAGGGTTTAACCAACTGAGTGCTCTAACCAACTTAGTGTACACAAGTATTGACGGTCAACTTTGTACCCCACAAATATATACAGCCAATTGTTTCGATTAAAAAAGATTAAGAACTTCAGTTCATCTAAAGTTAACATTAAGCAAATGAAAAAGTAGTAAGAGGCAGAACTGGAAAAAGAGAGAGAGAGAATGAAAAGGAAAGCCACAAACCAAAGGAAGATATTTGTGATACTTTTATCTGAAAAACAATTCTTACAAAACATTAAGGAGAAGACAAACAACACGATTAAAAAAAGAACATAGGCAAAAGACCTGAACAGGTAGTTCAAAAGAGACCAAAAGAGACATCCAAATGTCCAATAAGCATGTGATAAGATGCTACTTTCACTAATTATCAGAGGTAGTAAGAGGCAGAACTGGAAAAAGAGAGAGAGAGAATGAAAAGGAAAGCCACAAACCAAAGGAAGATATTTGTGATACTTTTATCTGACAAATATCTCCTATTCAGTATATAAAAACAATTCTTACAAAACATTAAGGAGAAGACAAACAACACGATTAAAAAAAGAACATAGGCAAAAGACCTGAACAGGTAGTTCAAAAGAGACAAAAAGAGACATCCAAATGTCCAATAAGCATGTGATAAGATGCTACTTTCACTAATTATCAGAGAAATGCAATTAAAACTAAAGTGATATACACTGTACGCTCATGAGAACGGCTAATATTGAAAGAAGTGGCTATACCAAATGCTGGTAATGAAGTGAGACAACCAAACCTTTCATAAACTGCTGGCAGGAGTCTAAATTGGTACAACCACATTAGAAAGCTGTCAGGCAAAATCTACTAAAACCAAATATAGATATACCCCATGTTCTAGCAATTCTACCCCTAGGAACATACCAACAGAAATGAGAGCTCATGTCCACCAAAAGACATACAAGAATGTTCAGAGCACCCTATTCTCAAACTCTGTCAAAAAATGGCAGAGGAGACAATTCTTCCAAACTCATGCTATGAGTCCAGCTTTACCATGATACCAAAGCCAGAAAAAGACACTCCAAAAAAAGAAAAGTACAGACCAATATCCCTTATGAATATCAGTGCAAAAAGCCTCAAAAAATACAAGCAAACAGAATTCAACAGCATATTAAAAGGATTATACACCATGAACAAGTGGGATATATGAGTATTTCCTGAATGCAGGGATGGTCCAACATATGAAAATCAATCAATGTAATACACCACATTAACAGAATAAAGGGGAAAAAAACATGATCATTTCAATTCATGCAGAAAAAACATTTGACAAAATGCAACATCCTTTCACAATGAAATCACTCAACAAACTAGAAATAGAAGGAAACTACCTCAGTATAATAAAGGTCATATATGAAAAACCCACATCTAACATCATCCTCAATGGTGAAAGACTGGTAGCTTTTCTTTTAAGATCATGAACAAGACAAAGTCGCCTCCTTTTATCTCTTCTATTCAACGTCGTCCTGGAAGTCCTAGCCAGAGCAATTATGCAAGAAAAAGAAATAAAAGGATTCCAAATTGGTAAGAAAAAAGTAAAATTATCTCTCTTCACAGATGACATGATCGTGTATGTAGAAAACCCCAAGGATTCCACATACACCCACTCACAAATAAAACTGTTACAACTGATAAATGAATTCAACAAAGTTGCAGGATACAAAATCAACACGCACAACAAAATTGGTTGCATTTCTATATACTAACAATTAACATTCTGAAAAGGAAATTAAGAAAACAATCTACTTATAATAACATCAAAAAGAATAAAATACTTAGAAATAAACTTAATCAAGGAGGCCAAAGACTTGCACACTGAAAACTATAAAACATTGCTAAAAGAAATTAAAGGCACCAATACATGGAAAGACATCCTATGTTTATGGGTTAGAAGACTTAAGATGCCAAAACTACCCAAAGTGATCTACAGATTCAATGTAATCCCTATCAAAAATCCAATGGCATTTTTTGCAGAAATAGAAAAATCTATTCAGAAATTCAAATGGAATCTCAAGAGACCTTGAATAGCCAAAACAATCTTGAAAAAGAACAACAAAATTGGAGGTCTCACATTTCCTGATTTCAGAACATACTACAAAGCTACAGTCTGGTTCTGGCATAAAGACAGACATATAGATCGATGGAACAGAATAGAAAGCCCCGAAATAAATCCTTGCATACAATGGTACTTCAAACAGTTCGTGAAAAAAATGGAATTAAAAGATAATACAAAATCTTTGCATGACCTTTTTGAAGACCCATCCATATATAGTGAAATGATTTTTGACAAGAGTGCCAAGACCATTCAATGGGGAAGAACAGTCTTTTAAAAAAATTGTGCTGGAAAAACTGGATATCCAAATGCAAAAGATTAAAGTTGGGCTCTCACCTAACACCATATACAAATATTAACTCAAAATGAATCAAGGACCTAAAACTATTAAACTCTTAGTAGAAAACATTGGGCAAAAGCTTCAGGGCATTGGATTTGACAATGATTTCCTGGATATGACATCAAATGCACAGGCAACAAAAGAAAAAACAGGTAAATTGGACTACATCAAAATAAACATCTGTGCATTAAAGAACACAATCAACAGAGTGAGAAGGCAACCCACGGAATGGGAGAAAATATTTGTAAAACAAATATCTGATAAGGGATTAATATCAAGAATATATAAGGAACTTTTTCTACAGCTTAGTAACAACAAAACCCAAACATCCTGATTTTAAAATGGGCAAAGGATTTAGACATTTCTTCAAAGATATACAAATGGTCAATAAGCACATGAAAAGATATTTAATATTACTAATCATTACAGAAATGCAAATCAAAACCACTTCACACTCATTAGTATAGATATGATCAAAAAGCCCCAGAAAATAACAAGTGATGGCCAGGATGTGGAGAAATTGGAACTCTTGTGCATTGCTGGTGGGAACGTAAAATAGTATAGCCACTATAGAAAGCAGTTTTGTGTTTCTCAAAAAATTAAACATAGAATTACCAAATGATCCAATGATTCCACTTCTGGGTATATACCCAAAAGAACTGAAAGCAGAAACTTTAACAGATTTTGTATACCCATATTCATAGCAGCATTATTCTCAATGACCAAAAGGTGGAAAAACCCCAAATGTTCATCAATGGATGAATGAATACAGAAAACTTGGTATATCCATCAACTGGCTATTACTTAGTTTTAAAAAGGAAAAAAATTCTGACACATGCTAAAACACAGATTAACCTTGAAGGCATTATGCTAAGTGAAATAAACCACAGAAAGACAAATACTGTATAATTCTATATATGTAAGATACTTAGAGTAGTAAAATTTATAGAGGCATAAAGTAGAGTATTGGTTGCCAGAGATTGGGGGAAAGGGGGAATGGAGAGTTACTGTTTAATTGGTATAGAGTTTTAATTTGAGAAGATGAAAAAAGTTCTATAGATGAATGGTGGTAATGGTTGCACAACAAGGTAAATGTGCTTAATGCCACTGAAATGCATTCTTCAAATGGTTAAAATGGTAAATTTTTATGTTTTGTATATTTTACCACGATAAAATAAAACTCAAATAACTTAAACAGACATGTCAATTGTGGTATATTCATATGGTGGAATACTACACAGCAATGAAAAAGGAAGAACTATTCTTACATACAACAACATGGACGAATCTCATAGACATTATGTTGAGTGAAAAAAGTTATATACAAAAGAATATAGGGTCCATGGTTCTATTTGTGTGAAGCTTCAAAAAAAGATTTTATGGTCATAAAATCCAGACTATAGTTATTGACAGGGAAGAGACATGAGGAAGCCTCCTTGGGGAATAGAAATGTTCTATATCTTTTCCTGAGCAATAATTACACTGGTGGATGCAATATGTAAACTTTTTTTTTCACCAAACTATTCATATAAGATTTGTGTACTTTATGTTCAATTTATCTCAATTTTATAAAATGAAGAAAAATAGGATGATAGAATGACAATATCATAACAGACTCAGGAAGGAAGCTGTTCAGCATGTCTAACAATCGTCGTAGGGGATTGTGGGGTGGTGGTCACGGGCTCATGCTTTGAGAAAACAGAACTAAGGAGATGTACTTTACCAATCAAGGGAGAAAGACATTTCTGGCCCTGCTGGAAATGTCACTTATAATAACTGCCACCCTGCCCTTTTTTTCAGTGTTTAGGAGCAAATACAAGTTCCAAGTATTCTTCTGCCCAGATGCCCCAGTCTGACATAACATAGAGAAAGGTGTAAACACAGGAGTTTACATCTTTCAGTTAACTCAAGTTCTCTAGTCCAAGATCTGGCAGACAGTTTTACTTTTCAATAGCAAGGACATTCATGACTCTAAAACAGCAATCCTATGACACCGCCTCTTTAACCCCACATCTACAGTGGATGCTGAGAATGGCTTTTCCTATTCAGGGTCCACATTTGCCAACTGGAGCATTACTATAGTGGGGTCTTTGGGGACTGAGGTTAGGAAGTCCAGTGCCGAAGATGAGTCTGTAAACAGCAGCAAGTTTTCATCGTGACCTCAGTTTCCATGTCCACCTGACCGAATTCCACTACCTATCACAGAACACTACAAGGAGGGCCTGGCATATTTCATAAATGGCTGGAGAAGCATCTTGTTCCAGTTGACTTGCCCCAGCCAAGCAATCTAGGGGCACCATCCTCCCATCAGGACATTGGCTGTGTCTGGGACGCTGCGGAAGAATGAGTTTGAAGCACTTACTTTCATCATTAGAAACATTCCCCAGAGATGTGTGGCTGGAATAACGTTTGTTTTCACTTTCATTGAGACATCTTTCAATCCAGCTCTCTAAAAAGAAACAAAGAAAAATAAAAATCACAGAACTGCTGTTGGTGTTTGTGAAGAGACAGGAACATGGTAAATACATTAGATGTAAATGCTCATCAACTTTCATATGAGATCTGCACGATTCTGATGAGACTTTCCCGAGTAGTTTGGAGGCGAAATTGACATTTAAAACCCCTCTTGAGTATTTCTTGGTCAAATTCTACTAATTCTAGAGTATTCATAGCCCAATACTACCAACTGAAGATTATCTTTCTTTGCAAAGAAGACACAATCCTGAGAAGTAGTTTGTAAAACAAAATCTGGTCGACAGAATCACTGGTGGTGGTTTGCAAACTTGTAAATTAGCAGCAGAACCCTTTGTTCAAATGAGAACAAAAAGCAGATAAAACTCTGGGGGCTCTGGGTGAACCGGAGAAGGAGGGCAGGGAGCCTTGTGGCCCACCTCTTTTTGCCCAGTGTCCCCGGAAGGGGCTCCTCCAAGCACTGACCCGGAGCCACAGCAGCAAGAGAAATGAAGAGCACTATATTAGCTATGTAGCACTTTTAAAATCCAAAGACTGTTATTTTATCCAATTTCAAAGTCTGCAAATGTACTTTACACAATGTAGCATAATGCTTATTCCATCTTTTAGACCATCCACTATTCATTCATTCATTCCACATCAGCTAAGTACAGTCAGTCTTGCTATAATGCTTGTTTTAAAAACAGGAACCTGTTCCAATGCAAGTGATATATTAGGAAATAACTTGAGTATAGTTAAAACTTGTTGTTTCCTATGCCTGATTTCTTCCATTAAAAAAAAAAAATTGGTTGAATTCAGAAATCCACACCCACCTTAACTAAGTCCCAGGAGAACAGCAAAATGCACACACTCACACCTCAAACATCTACCTGCTACTTCAGTTCACCATATGTTATGAGCCACACCTACCCCAATAACCCCCCTATACCATTTCATAATAACTCACAACACCAAGGCTCTCGCCAGATGTGTTCCCTTGACTTTGGACTCCCCAGCCTCAGAAACTATAAGCAAAAAATTTCATTTTCTTACAAATAAACCAAACCAAACCTCACAAGATGCAACCCTTCCAATGCCCATTTCCAGAAGCAAGCTTCAGGTCTTTTTCAAGGCCAAGTGCTGTATTTATTGTATTTGTGTATCTCTTAAACATTTAACCTGATGGAAACTATGCTATCACTTTTATTAAGGTCCTATTTTGTCTTATGTGTCACTGACAAAGTTTTTGAGTCTGGTACTCCTAAGCTTATTTTTTCAGTAAACTGTGTGAGTGTGTGCGTTTTGCTGTTTTCCCGAGATTTAGTTCAGGTTCTTATTGTGCAACTTTGCATAATGTGGTGATTTTTAGGAATGCATATGTGGTGTTATAGCAGAACTGGCTATACCTACAGCTATGTGCTTTGAACAGTGTGGTCTCCTACTGTCTTCTTTATAATATGGGAGCTAGCATTGATCAAAGACTTGTTTTAACATGCCAGGCCCTTTACATACGTTATGTCTTTGAGTCTTCACAACAACTCTCTGAAGCAATCGCTATTTAACCTTTATTTTTCCTAGAAAGCAACTGAGGCTTAGAAGGATTAAGTAATGTGACACCTTGTAATTCAAAGAGCCCAGGAAAAGATCATCAGTTAACACCTTACGTGACCTACTGTAAAGGAAGCCACACTGACGAGTAAGCTAGGTAGAGATGGGGAAAGCAAATGCAAACAGCAGGGAGAAATGTTGGGTTTTTGTTTTGTTTTGTATTTTATGTCCCAACAAACTGCTCTCTTAAAAGCTGCTTGTAAATAAGTATGAGAAAATATCCAAGGGGAGGAACAAGGGACAGCTTGTTAAGAGGATACGGAAAGCGGGTATTTCTGAGGAAATATTGAGGATCAGAGAAATTCAAAACATTTAAATGCTACCCCTTCCAAATATCAAATGCACAATGTAGAAATAAATAGCGTGTAATGTTTTCAAAGCTGGGATGCACAAGGTGGGTGTCTGTCATCCTCGTATCCAAAAGCACATCTGGTTACAAAGCTCCAGAATCCCTTTCAGGATTCTCCAGAATGTCTCCACTCAGATCTTCTTGCCCTTTCAAGTCCTGGCACATTTTCCCTGGCAACAGCCATGGCTGATTTTGGACGGCACCTAGTGAAGTTTGCATCCCCTACCTCTGCCACACCATGCCACCAAAAGCAACATCTATTGTTCTGAGCCTGCCCCAGGTCTTCCTAGATAGGTGACACACTTAGTTACTCTCACATGTGGTGGGCATGTGCACACACATGCACCTCCAGCCCCTTTCATCAGAAACAACAACTAAGGAAAGCCCTCTCCCTCTCACCCTTTTGCCTGTGCCAGGATCAGGCCTATTAAAATCTGAGTCCTTTAGGAGGTTGTATTCCTGCAGGGGAGAACCCCTGTGATTGGCGGGGCACTCTCTGAGGAACTCAGGGCAGCATTCCGGGAGGAGCTGCACCAGGTGGGCCTTGAGAGTGCAGCGACTGCCCACAAGAGTTCAAGTCAACTAAGAACTTTCCTGATGGCTGTGCCTCTCCTTGGCACTGGAGAGAGATGAAACAAACAAGAAGGGGAAGAGGGCAGGAAGTGCCTGAAGAAAAGAGAGAAGATATCTCACCAAGTAGCCCTTCCCACCATCCATTGTACCCAGGCAGGTCTCTCTGACCCCACAGCCTATGCCTGCAGCCACTCTGCTACCCAGCTCTGCTCCCTGGGGCAACCCAGAATAAGTTTGGTCTCACTGGCATATGGCAGACATGGGAAGACAGACATCCTGTCTCCATTTTTGTGGTCAAAGTACTCCACTTGTTTCAGATCTTTCTTGGAAGATATTGTCCTCACTTTTTGGCCATCCAATTCACCTGCTTCTGGTTGTCTTCTGGTTAATTAATGTCCATGTGAACATATGGCACCTAGAACAGACTCTGAGGGTGTCCACCTGGTGGTCTGAGCAGTGCTAAGTGTGGCAGAACTATCACCTCTGTTGGTCTGGACACTTGGAGTTCTCCTGCATTCAAGGCTCTTGCATTCCAGGCTGTGTGGATGCAACACTCTGAAATATCCAAACGGGCCATGGATCTTGGATACACAGATGCTCTTTGACCTTTGTCTTCTTCCCTAGTGGGGACCTCAGGAGTGGCATCTGCAACTTGTGTCCCATAAGCAAGATTGGTCCATATGACCGGAAAGCCTTTATTTAGGTCAACTGAAGCAAACTTGATGTACTTTAAAACAATTTTTAACAAAGAATTACTTGACCAGAATGACATATATATTGATTTTGAATAAAACACTGTGTTCATCTGCGTTTTTTATTTGCAGATGATGTGATTTAATAATAATAAAAGCCACAGTATGCTGGGCCCTTATTATGAGCCAGGTATTCTGCAAATGCATTATATACACCATCATATTAATCCTCATGACAACCATTTAAAGTAGGTGCTATTAATATGCATATTTTAGAGATGAGAAAACTAAGGCTCAGAGAGATTAGATGACTTGTCCAAAGTCACCCTGCTAGTAAGAAGCAGGACCAGCATCCAAACTTGGGTCATAACCACAATGTTCTCTCCAAGTGTAAACTGAGCTCTCTTCTTCTCCTGTGTCCTATGTATCCCCAGAACACAGTGTTAATATTGCAGCATTGGGCCGGCCCGGTGGCGCACTGCTACAGTGAGCCACTTGGGAGCGCGGCGGTGCTCCCGCCGAGGGTTCAGATCCCACATACAGACCGGCCGCTCACTGGCTGAGCGAGGTGCGGGCGCAACCCTGTTGCGAACCCGTTGCCGGTCCCGGTCCTGTACAGGCACAACACTGAGGGTTGCGATCCGTTGCCGGTCACGAAAAAAGACAAAAAATATATATATATATTGCAGCACCCTGTTGTGAACCCGTTGCCGGTCCCGGTCCTGTACAGGCACAACACTAAGGGTTGCGATCCGTTGCCGGTCACGAAAAAAGACAAAAAATATATATATATATTGCAGCATTGATCAGTCTGCCTTGTATTAGAACTTTAGCTAAAACTCCACCTACATATTAAAATTTTTGCTAAATTCATTTACATATTTCTTTGTCAGCCTTTGTCATACATAGCAGGCTCTTCAGTTTAGAACTTAAACATCTTAAGAACGGAGCACCTTTTATTCTACTTCTTTAACTCTCCACTAGTGCCTGGTATAAAGTTTTCCTTGTAGCCTGGCCTCAGTAAATGTTACATTAGTGACACACATGATGTTGAAAAATGCGTGGCATATAAATGGATACGTCCGCATGTCTATAGAGTTTCCTAATCATTTTCTTTTTTACCATACAAGGCATGAAAAAACACAACACATCGAAGGAGATTTTCCATAGAAACCAAAATTCGACATACATTTATTTTGTGCCTTCTGGATGCAAGAATCTGTGCTAAAGAGAAGCCATGAGTGATATAAACACGAACAAGACCAGCTTCTGCCCTCTAGTTGCCATCTAGCAAGCAAGGCAGGTGCTACTCCCTGAGCTCATGAGTGCAGTCCCCTGTCATTTTTGGTCACCATTTTGTACCCAGTGGCTGGCCCTGTGCCTGGCCCCCAGATTTTGGATAATGAATATGTGTTGTTGAATGCATTACTTTTTTTCCAAAAACAATGTGAAGTTCCTACTGCACGCCAGGTACTGTGCAAGGCATCTTCACATATGTGGTCTAAATTAAAACTCACAACAATATTATGTGGTATGTTTCAATATCTCTATTTGTAGATATGGAAATAGGCTTGAAGCAAAAGTTCTAAATCTGTGACCAATGGCACTGTTCTGGGGATGGCATGGGACATAGAATGAGAGCTGGCACTGTTCTGGGGACTGCACAGACACAGGATGGGAGCTCGGTTCACACTTGGATAACTTCCTGTTCCCAATTGCCTCATTGTTGATTCATAAAAATCATCTGACCTTTTAGTAAGGACCAATCTTGTGCTAAGTGCCCAACAGGGTTTATCGAGGGCTGTAAGTGTAGGCTCCTGGGCTGCAAACCACCCCTTCGCCTGATTTATCTGAGATCATGGGCAGGAAGGAGGATGTAGATAATGCCTGTGGATTTTCACTTTACAAGGAGTTTAACCCACATTCCACAGAGGCAGATCTTCATGTCTCTTCACTTTGCATTGAAGATTTGGAAACCCCAGTTTGAAGTGATTTTTCTCAGTCAAGAAGAGTTAACTTCAAAAAACTCATGGAAAGATTTGTATTATCTTTTAATTCTGTTTTTCCACAAACTCTTTAGAGGCAGATCTTCATGTCTCTTCACTTTGCATTGAAGATTTGGAAACCCCAGTTTGAAGTGATTTTTCTCAGTCAAGAAGAGTCAACTTCAAAAAACTCATGGAAAGATTTGTATTATCTTTTAATTCTGTTTTTCCACAAACTCTTGGAAATGCTCATATGGTTATTGGGTTTTCTAGGAAACTTTATTCCCTTTGCAGCAGCAAAGAACACCGAGGAAGTAGCTGCACTGGGGACATGGCACATCCAAGGCAGTCCAAGGCTCAGAGTGGTGCTTCACGAATGTGTATTAATCTGGCAGGAGAAGCCGATGAAGATAGTTATGGAAAGCCAGGTAATCCCCGAAGTTTACAGAGGACATCGACAGAGATCTCTTAGACGATTCATTCACCCATTCATTCATTTTCAAATGATTGCCAAGTGCCTTCAATGTAAAGTTCTAACAGAGGAATAGACAAAACCGCTCAACAGGGAGCTGATATATTACAGCAGGATATCTGTCACGCACCAGGCTCTTGAGACCCAAACGTATCTTGTCTGTTTATTTATTCCCTTTTTTGTGATTTATTTTCTCCACCTTTAAAATGTAAGTTTTAACCACCTTGCCTATCTTGTTCAGCACCTTGTCACCACGAGCTTAGAACGCTGGTAGTGGTGCCTATGAGGAAGAAAGGCAAAGCAGGATGAAGAAACAGAATGATGGATGGGGATCCTCCACCAGCAAGACCTCTGAGAAGAAACAGCATTTGAGCCGGGACTGAGCATAGTGAGGGCTCAAGGCCTTCAAACATTCAGAGAGAGGGGACCACAGGACAAAGTCCCTGAGGCGGGAATGGCAAGAAGGCCCAGGTGTCTGACACGGAGTGACCAAGGGGAGATGGTGTCAGATGAAAGAGAAGACGAGGGGGCTTGGAAGAGTGTGGGATTAGCAGTTAGAACAACTGGATTTCAAATCCCACCCCAGCCACTTACTAGCTATGTAACATTGGGATGGTTCCTAAACCTTCCTAAATCCCCACCTACCAGATTTCTCCAAAGATTAATTAAAATAATACAGGTAAAGCTCTTACACGCTTGGTTTTGTGGGCCATAGAAAATGAGGAAGGCATGATCTCCATCCACCAGGAGTTTAACAGCCCGGTGATGGGGACAGACACGTAATGGTGACATCTAGCATTTATCAAATGCTCTCCCCATGCTGGTCACTCTGCTTCACATGCCTCAACTCTACTCCTCACAGCAACTGAAACACAGACTTTATGAACTCTGATTTGCAAGAAGGAAACCGAGAAGCTAAGTAAAGTCACCCAGCTAGTTGGTGGCAAGTTGGGTCAGGTCTGTCTGGCTCCAAAGTGCTCTCACTGTGGCACTGACTCCCTGAGCAAGCAGGTAACCAGGAGTGTGTTTGGTATTATAATAAGGTGCTGTGAGGGCATGGAGAGGGGCCTTTCCAGCTTGGCCTGGAGATTGGCCCACAGAGGGGCTGGCATTTCAGCGGGTCCTCAGGATTCAGCCACTGCCAGACCAAGGAGGAAATCAGGGCATTTTGGCAGGTGGGCTGTCATCACAGACAAAGGCACAAAGTTGGGAAAGGCCTGGTGGGTTCTGAGGAAGATGAAGATTTCTCCGACCGTGACCCCAGGAGTGGTGAGAGACATGCGGGACCATCAGTTCAGAGCAGAGTGTAAAGGCCTCGCCCACCAGGCCATGCAGCTGCGGGTACCCACGGTGGGGAATGAACGCGACCCGCCTCGTTCCTGAGGAAGTGGATGAGAGGGGACGCCTTGCTTCACGCAACACCTGAAGAAAATGCCGCCTGCCTTAGTGTCACCGGGTTTCAAAAGAAGGCATCATTCAGACTCTACCTCAACAGTCTTTCAGGATGCTGTGCTGGGGCCTATATTAGGAACTCTCAGCTTTAGAAAGGGTACATGAAAGAGTTGACATGCCACCCTCACAGTTACCAAGGGCGGGCCTGGCCCCAGGTCCCCCTGGGGGTGCCAGGGAGAGCCCCAATCTCCCCTCCCCGGGCCCTGGCCATTACCAGTGGAACTGCGACACCACAGGCTGCTTCTGTCGCCTCCGGCAACAGGGTGGGCTTGCCTCCTGATCATTCTCTCCCAGCCCGTTTCTCTCTCCCCAGGACTCCCTGCTGGTGGCGACAGACAGGAACGTGAGGAAAGTGTGGGCCCCACGAGGCCGGCAGCTATGGCCTCTGGGGGGGGGGGGCGGCCTTGGGCCAGTGGGTTGCCATGGCGACGCCACAGGCCCTGCCCCAGGGGCCCCTGGGTTCCAGAAAGGGGCCCTGCCCTACCTCCAAAGGGGCAGCCTTACCCTGGCCCTGCTTTTATTCCTTCCCTCATGCCCCAAACATCGATTGAGCACCTACTGTTTGCCAGGCTCCGAGGAGCTACGATGAACATGGCAGACAAGGCCTCTGCTCTCAGGGAGCTTATATTCTGTGGCGGAGTCAGACAAAAAGAAATCAGCAAGATGACTTCCGAAAGCAACGAGCGTTATGAGGGAAATAAAGCCGAGGAATGGGATAAAGAGAGATGGGGGTGCTGTTTGGGGTAGAGGGGACACTGAAGGCCCCTCCGAGGAGGTGATGTTGGAGTGCCAGGCCTGAGGCGGGGATGGCCTGGGAGTGTGTGAGGAGCCAGGGGACCAGTGTGGTGGAGGACAGGGAAGGAGCAGGGAGTGGCAGGAAATGAGGCCAGAAAGTAAGGACAGGCCCAACATGGGCAGGGACTGGTGGCCGTCATAAGAGCTTCACGTTTATTCCTAATGTGCTGAGAAGCTGTTGGAGGGCTTTAAACGGGTGCCATGAACTGCACCAGCTCAGAAAAGGCAGCCTACGAGGAGATTTACATCCATCCCTCCCACTAGTCACTTATTAACTGTTTACGGGGTGCCATGTGCCAGGCGCTGGCTACACAGTAGGGATACAGCCTCGACAAGACAGACACAGTCTCTGTCTTCACAGAAGGTTAGAGTTTAGTGCAGAGTCAGCTATAGATAATCACACAGATAGAGATGGGATGACCAGGAGTGCCTCGGGAGAGGGGAAAAGGGAAGTCTAGCCTCATCTGGGAGAGTCAGAAATCTTGCTGGAGGAAGTCGCATTAAACTGACAGCTAAAGAATAAAAAGGCATGAACCGGGTAAAGGGGGAGGAAGAGTGTTGCTGGCAGAAGGAACAGCACACGTGCAAAGCTCCTGCAGCAGGCGGAAGCATGATGCGTTCAAGAAACTGACAGCGGCCGGAGCACGACTGTACACATTCGCTCAGGTATTAATTCAACACCAGTTTACTGAGGCTGTCCTGCTTGACTGGCGCTCGGTGAGATTCTATGGGGAGTGCACATGCACACGTACAAGCCTTGCTTCTGTGCTCAGTGCTGGGTTAAGGAGTCTGGATTTTATTCGATAGGTGGTTGGGACCCTGTCTTCGAGTAGACTGTCGCATAGACAAAGCAGTTTTGTAGGCAGCCCCATCTGGCACTGCTAAATGCAGTCTTAGAGGGGAGAGAACAGAAGCAGGAGGCTGTAGTGTGATAAATGACCATATCATTTATCATCCAAACCTGGACACTTTTGAGATTGAATGGCAACATTGTTAATAATTTCTAGGACCACGTGGGTAAACCAGAATTATTCCAGGTAAACTGGGACTTAATGGTACCCCTCGGTTAGGAAGCCACTATAGTCTGACTAAGTCTCGGAGACCTGAACTGGATGGATGCAGTGAAAAAACAAGAAAGGTCTGGATGAGAAAAGACAAGAACTGTGCCCTTTCTGGTTAGCTGTGTTCACTCCTCTAGCCAATCTGTGTGACCAGTGTCTCCATGTCTCTTTCTGTCAGCTGGAGTCTCAATCACAGCATGATGCAGATGAATCTGAGGTGACACTAATGACATTCTCCTGGAATGTGGCCTCCCACTGCAAGCACCATCATCATCATCAACATCATCATCATTGTAATGACTAGCCCAAGGTCACACAGCCAGTAAGCTGCTGAGCCAGGACTTGAATCTGACTCCAGCCTAACTATTAACCTGTACTGTAGTATCCATAACTATATGTGCTTTAAAGTCTCATTGTGAGTACTCAGCTGTTTCTAGCATAGTACCAAACACACAATAGGTGCTCAGTAATGTTATTGCCCTTTCTCACTTTAGGAAAATTCAGTATATGAAACTCTAACATGTGCAGAGATTAATTAAGAGGTCATTATTTGCAATGTACAAGAATTAATGAGGAAACCCCCAGGATGCACCAGTGCTGTTTGTTCACAGATCATGAACTCACCTTCTACAGAAGCTAGAAAAAATTAAAGCTAAGGTATTCAGTGCCATCTCCTGTTGAAGATAAATTCAATGTAAAAGCAGATCTCTGCTCTGAAAACATCCCTGGAAACACCAGCATTAATGTATGTTATTTATTGCATAACCAGGTTGAAAATCTGCACTCGACTTTTGGGGGCAGCATGCCTACTGCTGACCAATGGCTTTTTCTTTTTTTTCTATTTCTATTATTATAACATTATTAAAACATAAAAATCTGAAAAGAATCATTGGAGCCAGGGCTACTTGCTCTGCATAGCATCTGATATTACTTGATTCTTGACTTATTGCCTTTTCTAGTTTTGGCCTTAGAAGACACTAATTCTAATCCTCCCCTTACAATTGACTTAGTAAGCTCCACAACCCTAGGCAAATTACTTAACCTCATGGGCCTCAATTTCCTCTCTATTAAAAAAAAAAAGCTACACCATGAGGTTCTTATGAGGATTAGGAGAAATAATATAAGCTCCTTAAGACCCGATTATACATTGTTCACCTACTATTCCCCGTACTTAGAACAGTGCTTGCCCCAGAATAGCAGATCAGTAAGTAGAAAGATAGAAAGGAGGGAGAAAAGTAAATAAATTAATGAAGCACTAACACCTTGCCTAGCACGTAGTAGGGGCTCAAAAGAATGTTAGTTCATCTGTAGTTGATTTATCAAGCAGTTGTTTACATGAAGCCTTGAGCCAGGCTTTCTAGAAAGCAAGCAACATCCTTTGTAATATTAAAGATGAATTGATTTATAAAGTAAATATTTTTTAGGCACTAACTGTGTGTAAGACACTCTAGTAGATGGTACGCACTGTTCTAAGCACAGATAACAATGCCACAGGTGGAAATCTTGAGAAACAAAGGAAGAAGCTTCAAGTAAACACATAAAATAAGGAAGGAAAGTATGTGCACTTTAGCCCTGTGTATGTAAGTGCCCTGGGAAGCGAAATCAGGACAGTCGGGCTTCTGTGGAAGGGAAACCACAAGCCCCCTCCTTACCACTATGTGCTTTTAATTGGTGTGGGGGTGGCCTGGTTTAAACAAAGCAGGATCAGCTTTGGTGCCATAACAAGCCTCAGTTTGGATACTCACCCTCTATACGAACCACTGCATGTGACTGAATCCACTGAGCCTCAGTTTCATCAGGTGTAAAATGGGAAAGAAGGATGACACCAACTCACAGGTTTATGAGGCAGCATCTTGAAAGACTGAATGCCGTGAAAGAACAAATCTATAAAATTGTGGTTTTCTGGGGCTGGCCCGGTGGCGCACTGCTACAGTGCGCCGCTTGGGAGCACGGTGGCGCTCCTGCCGAGGGTTCGGATCCCACGTACAGACCAGCCGCTCACTGGCTGAGCGAGGTGTGGGCGCAACACCGAGGGTTGCGATCCCGTTGCTGGTCATGAAAAAAGACAAAAAGGAAAAAAAAATTGTGTGTTTTTTTTCCTGTGTGGTCCTTGCATATTTATGGGTGGCAGGCAGGGGTGGGAGTGTCTTGGAAATCACGAGGGGACCTCAAGAAGAAGTAAATGGCACTCAAGGCACCTTCTGTTTATTGAACTTTTACAGCATGCTGAGTCCTAGGCTGGTCCCTTTACATGATTACTTCATTTAATCCTGAAAAAAGACAAAAAGGAAAAAAAAAATTGTGTTTTTTTTTTTCCTGTGTGGTCCTTGCATATTTATGGGTGGCAGGCAGGGGTGGGAGTGTCTTGGAAGTCACGAGGGGACCTCAAGAAGAAGTAAATGGCACTCAAGGCACCTTCTGTTTACTGAACTTTTACAGCATGCTGAGTCCTAGGCTGGTCCCTTTACATGATTACTTCATTTAATCCTCACAGTACCCTGCGAGACATGTACTTAAATAGTCCCATTTTACTGACAAGCAAACTGAGGCTTGGAAAGGTTACATAATTTGCTGAGTCCATACATCCAGCCCATGGCAAAGCCAATTCCCACCAAGCTTGCCAGATTCCAGAGTCTACCCTGTTAATGATTCTATCCTTGATTACAAACTGTAACATGCTGTGCAAATGAAAGGTGCTGTTATTTTAACAACAAGGTTTTTATGTTGAACCTATTCTAAGTGAGATTATGTCTTCAAGTAAATAGATATGAAGACCTTGATGATGTGTGTAAGATGTCATATTTGCCAAAATAACTGGCAGACGGGAGATACTGACCCAGCAGTGGTGCCAGGTCGAATTCAGAAGCTCCGAGAATGATTTGACATGAAGGGCACACATTGTGCAAAGGCGCCGTTGCTGCCAAAGTCACATCTCGGTGCCCATGGTAGCCAATCACCCGCTGACACCTGTGACAGTGTGCTCCAAAGAACTGCAGTGTGAGGTGCTGGCTGCCACCAGGATTAGGGATGACTTGATCCCCTGAACTTTGTGCAGTAGACGAGGTGAGCTAGAATGTATGTCTCCAAGATCTTCCTTCTAGCCATAGGTTTTAGGAGGTGAGGAGGCAGCCTGGCTTTGGAATCAGAGTAATTCATTGTCAAGTCCTTGTCTTACACTAGCGATTTGGCCTGGACATGTTTAACTAGGCTCTCTGAATCTCCGTTTTCTTATCTGTAAAATGGGGATACTAACGCCATAGGATCAACTTGAGAATTAAATGAAGTAACATGCACAAGTATTTATCACAGTGCCTGGAAAAAAATCACAAGTATTAAAAATCTACTGCCCAATTCCAAAAAGGAACTTACTTGTGTAAAAAAGTAATAATTTTGAAAGTAACTCATTAAGTCAGCCTGCTGTCAATTATCAAAATGATTTTGATGTGATTTCCTTCTTGCCTTACCTCCTTTCCTCCCATCCTCCCTTCCTTTTTTCATTCATCTACGTATCTCTAGGTGTTGATAGACCATCCATACAGCTTTGATGTTTTCATTTCTTTTTAAAAAAATCCCTCTCAATACCAAAAAAACAAAAACAAAAAACAAAACCAGAACATGGGATCCATAGGGAATCCCTTTTTAGGTTGTTTGTGTCTGGGACCCCTCTGGACTGCTCTGGCCTGCAGGCTTCCCAGGCAGTGCTCAGCGCTCAGCGGCCTCTGCACGAGGCTCCCCTGGTGCATGCGGGGCAAGGTCTGGGTGACAGCTCTCCCTGCTCCCAGGGACTCCTCAGCTGCACCCTGTGAGGTAGCTGAGGCAGGGAATGATCTGCAGCCTGGGCACTGGGAGGAAACCCCAATGAAGCAGAGAAATAATTCATTCTTCTAATTACAGCAAAGTTTTCAAACTTTAAAACGGAGCTTTGATTGAACTGTGCTTTTTTCTAAAAGCCTGGCATTTCTGAAAAGGTCCCCTACCCAAAACACAGCAACCTCAAAAACTCTGCCCACTGAGTTAAAAATAAAAGTTCATGGAGACCAAAGCTCCTCTCACAACAACCGCTCAGTGCTTTAGAAATCTTCTTTCCAGTGCTTAAAAGTTTTAACATTTTAACAGAGGGCCTGAAGCTCTCTGGAATCTTTCTTCCTTGCAAATTCTTGAGCTTTCTCAGCCAGACTTATTTATTTGCTATAATGTCAAATAATGCTTGATGGAGAAACTGTTTTGCTTTTGAGAAAGCAGTCATCAAGTAAAAGAAATAAAATTCCCAGAAACAGAAATTTTAGCCTGTTTAGTAGTCATATAAGGGTGATACAAAATTAGCTGATTTTCTTTTGGGTGGAGTAAAGAACTTCTTCATACAGGCACCTTAATTCTTTATACAGTCAACTCACCCTAGATTTATGATCAGCAGTGGAACTGAACACCACAAAGAAAACTTGGCACAATGTTTAAAGTCATCAATTGATTCCATCACAAATAGATTTGAGTTTATGCCATGGGCCCAATTCCTGAACTCTAAAAAAACCCAATAAACTTTAATAAAAATGTGACCTACCCATGAGCATTTAAATGCAATATACAACAAATACACTATATTATATGAACAACCCAAGTTTAGACTAATTGTCCCAAAAAAGTCACTCATGCTCATTTTTTAAATGTATAAAATCTGTGAAACAAAAAACCACTTCCTTCTTTAAAAGTCTAATGTAACTTGCAACAATTTTATGGCAGTATTAAGATTCAAAAAAATGCATTGAAATAATTTTCTTTACGAAATGCATTATTGCCTCAAAAATTAGATGCTGGCTTGAGTAGTACAATTAGAAATCACTAATCACTCTTTGGATTATTCAGGTGACCATTCAAAATCTAGTTCAAAGACTAGTTCACTTGTGTTGACTGATAGTGCATTTTCTCCAACATTGATGGAATCAATGCTTATGAAGTGGGAATTCTCCATTCTGATTAAATAAAATCTGCTATATTCAGTAATCTCACTTAGGCTGTATCTAAACAATGCTGACCTTTAACACAATAGGGTAGTGAGAAAACACACCGTGCTAACTAACCTTTGCTGGCTTGCAGCCTTTTCAAAAGCTTTCTTATTATGCCTCTAAATTAAAACAAGACAACCATAACAATACAATTCAATATGTCCAGGTTCACCTGTTTACTAATAATTATTGATTGCTCAGAGGCAGATTATGCTTTTATGTTTTATTGAGGATAAACCAACCACAAAAGTGGAAACTATACACATATTTTAAAGTGTTCCTGTTCTGAGGGCTGGATATGACACAACAGAAACCACATAATCCATTGGCATGGGTTAATCCAGCCTAAATTTGGACCAAATTAAACTAAAAGCAAAATGGCTGCATTTCATTCTTTTCTGTTCTGTAAGATTTTTTCTCTCTAACATTTCAAGAACTCAAAAACCACAATGTATGTAAAAGTCAAATTATAAAGACAGAAACAGAACAAATGAACAGTTAATTCCTGCATTAAAATATATATACATATGCGAGAAAGACAAAAAAACTAAAGTCTTTCTCTGCATCCTGCTGGAATGAGTTTCAGAAACTGGCAATCTAAAACTTTTCCACTTCCTGCAAACCAAGTATAAAATGGTTCAATCTTTAAAACAGTGATGCCTACAAGTATGGGGGGTGGGTAAAGAGATAAAGGGAAATAAAGAATGTGGGCCATCACATTCCAGAACTGGAAGGGCATCAGGAGTTGCAGAGGGGCCTCATCAGGGGTGCACAGCATATGTCTTCTCTGAGTGCTCCACGGTTCTCTCCTCCAGGATTTAAATTCAAATCAACAGGTGTTGCCTCTACAAAGACGTGTTTTCCACTTCCTTTAACAGACTGGAAAACACAAGGATGAAATCACGGCAAACAGGAGCACATAAAGTGCTTTCTTCATGGGAAAGGTAGAGAAATGGAAATGAAATTAATCTTTTATTCTAATTCCTTTAGAAAAGAATGATTTATCTTAACTTTAAAACTGAGACTGTGTCTACAAAGTACAGAAAACATTTAGATATAAGAGACAGTCTGAATGTTTTTCAGGATTCTTATTCCCTTTTCCCAAATGGACACCTAGACTCGGGCAAAGAAAAGCCAGATAATAACTTTTAATAGCAACACCTGCCACTTACTGAGTAATTTCTAGGAGCTAGGCATTAAATTAAATACTTAACATGCACAATCTTATTAAGTTTTCATAAAACGCTGGAAGGTAGGGAGTAGAACTTTTCACAAAAAAAAGGAAACTGAGGCTTTGAGAAGTTAGGTAATTTTGCTGTGGGTCACGCAGCTAGAAACTGACTGAGCTAGGATTTAAACCATGGTCTGTCTGATGGCAAAGCCCATGTTCTTATCACAAACCTGAAAGTCGTTTTTTAACACGTAACCATGAATGACTCCTAGATGCAATATATTGTTTGTTAAATTACCTAAAGGCTACATATATATATTTTAACACACAACCATGAATGACTCCTAGATGCAATATATTGTTTGTTAAATTACCTAAAGGCTACATATATATTGTCGCATTTAGTTAATGGCTTTGCTTCATTAGGTTATTCTTACTGAGGTATGTATCTGTATGTGAGCATGAATGAAGCCTGGACATTCTCAGAAACAAAGCAAATGTTAACTAAACTTCCAGTGAATCCCAAAGAAGATGAAAGTACACTTCACATCTGCAGTAAAGACATGAATGTTTTACTTATGCTTTACCTATTTTTGTCAACAATAATTAAAAATTTTTCCTTTATTTTATTTTAATATTTACTTGTACATATTTGTGGGGTACAGTGTGTTTTTTCAATACATGCATATACTGCACCATGATTCACTTAAGGTATGGCATAGTTTTGCATCCATTAGCCCACCACTACTTCGCCCACCAACCCCCCTGGCCTCTGGTAACCATTATTCTACTCTCTACTTCTATGAGAACCACTTTTTTGTTGTTTTTTCAGATTCCACATATGAGTGAGGTCATGCAGTATTTGTCTTTCTGTGCCTTACTTGCTATAATTTAAAATGTTGTCTGTGCAGTTTAAAGAACTATATTAACACTTTCACATGGGGAGAAAACAGAAGGTTCTTTACTTTTTCTAAAATGATACATGCTCCATTGGGCATTCCTTCCTCTGCTACCCTTTCCCTCATAAAAAGAGAAAAGAAGACACAGTCAGTATAGCTTCACAACTAAGAGCGTGGATCTCAGAGCCAGACAGACTGGGTTGCAGCTTCTCTGCTCAAATCCTGGTTCCGCCACTTGCCCCTCTCTGGGATATCCTTTCTCTACTACAGTTTCCTATTGCATAAAATGGGGTGGATAATAATATTACCCATAACATATATTTTTTAAAAAATATAACTAACAATGTCTTTAGAGTGCTTAGTACATGCCGTAGTCCATGGCACACGAAAAGCACTTAATAAACATGAGCTTGTAAAATACAGGTGAAAGGAAAGTTAGGCACACACAATAAGATCATGCTTTCCATGCAATCCATGTACGTCTTGCCAGCCCAGCTTCTAGTGCTCAGAAACTCGTTGAACAGATAAACTTCTAGCTTAGATTTTGCCTTTAGCCTTTCAGTTTCTTCATTTAGACAGTGAATAATAACAGTTTATTCTTTATAGGGTTGTTGTGAGCATGACATAGATAATGCATTTAAACTAAAGTGCTTAGCAAAATGAAGACATATAATAAGTACTGAATGCATATTATCTATTACCGTTTTCATGCTATATACTCACTACAATCCTATCAGACAGTTGTATCAATACCATAAGAAAATCGAAGCTCGGCCATATTAGAACACACACAGGCTTTGGGGCTGGCCTGTGGCTCACTCTGGAGAGTGCGGTGCTGATAACACCAAGGCCACAGGTTCGGATCCCTATATAGGGATGGCCGGTTTGCTCACTGGGTGAGCGTGGTGCTGACAACACCAAGTCAAGGGTTAAGATCCCCTTACCGGTCATCTTTAAAAAAAAAAAAATAAAGAACAGACACAGGCACAGCTTTATGTGGCAGGCCCACCCTGTGAAAGGTAGCAACCTTCCCGTCACTCTATCTTCATTATCCCAGACATTTTTCTTCATTGTG